>NC_141911.1:25758448-25909655 GCF_057802395.1 Ceratotherium simum simum
AGGCACATACCTTTCTAGCTGGAGACTATATTTTTATTCTCCCCCTCACCTACATTTCAAGAGGCATAAGAATCTGATTAAATTTTTACTAATGGAATATGAACAGAAAGTAAATTCTACTTTACTTCATAAAAGGAAATTGCTGTCTCTGATGGTTAATTCTGTGTGTCAACCTGGAGGATGTTTTTGGATGAGATTTACATTTAAATCAGTGAACTTTGAGTAAGCAGACTGCCCTCCATGGTGTGGTTGGGTCCCATCCAATCAGATGAAGGCCTGAACAGAGTGAAAAACCAGCCTCCCCTGAGCAAGAGAGAATTCTCCAGGAGACTGCTTTCAGACTCCATAGGCACTATCAGCTCTCCTGGGCCTCCAGCCTGCTGGTTTTTGGACTGGAGCTGCATCATTGGTGCTCCTGAGTCTTGAGCCCGCTTGCCTACACTGGTGATTTGAACTTACCAGACTCCATAATTGTGTGAGCCAATTCTTTACAATAAATCTCTTTCTATAAATCTCTATCCTATTGGTCTGTTTCTCTGGGGAGCTCTGACTAATACATGACCCTGAACTTCCTCTCTTTCCTCTTTCTCCAAACTGGAACACAGACATTTCCATGATTGATCATAGAACATGAAGGTGAGGATAAAGATTCAGGGTTGGAAAGAACTGGTATAGCAGACTAGCCTCACTAAAACGCATTGTTTCCTGCAGAGCTCTTTCTGGAAAAAACAATAACTTATTTCCTCTCCTTGTAATTTGCATTTGTAATTAAGAGTATAGCACTGTCTTCTTTATTCTATTTCCCTACTGCCTGGATTGTGTCTACTGACAATTATTCGAGAATGATATTTGGGTGGTATTTTTTTCTGAGTCTCAGTATATGAGTGTTTTTCTATCGTATTCATTCAAAAGAAAAAAAGACTGGCTGAAAATATGCTTAGGTCACAATCTTGCTTCTCTTAAAAACTGAATTCCATAAAATGGACAATCCAGCTATACATGCATGCTGTCCTTCTATATCTGAACTTCATAGAAAATTGGCTGGTGGCAGGGGAGCTGAGGGCCTTCCAAGTGAATATAGATTTATTAGCTCAATAATTGCCCTTCTTTATATCAACAATTTTGGATTTGGTAGGCAATCTTTGCAAATGTTAGTGGTGTTTTGACTTTCCTCCTTGGTGTCTTACAGGTATTTTATGGGAATTTGAGACTTATTTTAACTGGAAATCTAAACCATGAGAGTAGGATCCCAAAAGACCCACAAGGCTTATTTACTCTTTCTGGGCTACAGGGACCATTTTTTGGCAAAAACATAACAAGTAAAAATATTTGATGATGAACAGAGTGTTTCTGGGGCGCTGAAGCATTACTCGAACAGGATATCAAGATTCTAAAGGTACATAAAAGAGACAGTGTAGAAAGATCCAGCAACACAGCCACTAACTCTCAGTCCCTCCACTAAAGGATCTATTGTGCATTGCACTAAATGCTGTAAGAAATATGGGTTACATATTTTGTGAATGTATGTGCATAATTAAATTTATTTTTTATGTAGGGATTTTTGTCAAGACACCTCGGATTCTATTGAGAATGAACAAATGTAAAAACTAACAAATATATTAATTAGATATTGACATATTTTAATTCTAATTCAGGACCTGCCACATTGCCAACAAAATACAAATTTGGTGCAAGTACTTATTTTCCAGTAACAAGCATTTGGAGTCACAGATTAAATATACATTAGGTACAGGAAATTTGTTAATAAAGAAAGTTACTTTTCTTTAAGTTACATGAAAGAGTGTTAGTATCAAATATCAAGTAAACACTGTCCTTTATGTCAGCAGATTTGAGCTCTACTTCCACGACAATAATCATCTAACCGTAGTATGAAAGTTCTAAGCCTTTTACATGGTCCAAGATGTTCAAATGCGAACCTACGACAGGATAAATATGCAAAATTTTTCTGTAAAGAAACAAGTTATCTTTAAATTGGAAAGACTCATACCACTGCTCCACACATGTTTAAGAATGTATCAAAAACATATTACATATTTTAAAAGTTTGACTTATATTTAGATTCTTAGTTTTATCCAGCACGATAATATAATATTTTGTTGTTGTTGCTGAGGAAGATTAGCCCTGAGCTAACATCTGTTGCCAATTCTTCTCTTCTTGCTGAGGAAGACTGGCCCTGGGCTAACATCTGGTCCATCTTTCTCTACTTTATATGTGGGACGCCTGCCACAGCATGGCTTGATAAGCGGGGCATAGGTACGTGCCCAGGATCCAAACCTGCGAAACCCTGGGCTGTCAAAGCAGAGTGGGTGAACTTAACCACTACACCACTGGGCCAGCCCCATGATAATATAATTTTTGAGGTAATATATTTTGAAACACATCCACATTTTAAAGTATAATAATTACATTACATTATGTATTTTTGAAAAACAATAGATTGGCTAATAAATAATATTTGTAATTTAAATGCATCCCCAAATCACCTTGTTAGTATTATACAAGATGTTATAACATGTTATTAAATAGTGTTTTATAATTTTTTTAAGTTTTAATAAGAGCTCTAAAGGTACAATATTGGGACGCCTTAAAATTGCTTCTTACAAATATTACAAGAGGATTTTTATGTACCAATATGTGGTTGATATGTCTAGAGGGAGTTAAAAAGAAGGATAAACTTAAATTTGCAGCTTTATTCACTAACTTGGACTCTATATACTTTGATATAAAAATCATTCATTTTATCATAGAAAAGGAAGAGTTGCAGTTTGATAATATCATGTAAAGGGAAAAAAAAAGGCATATTTTTAACTAAATATTTTAAAAGTAATTGAAAAATTTACCAAGTCTTTTTGGTATAAATTGTCCCTTTTAGATTTCTGATATAGATGTTGAAGAATTCAAATATTTAATGATGGTAGTAAGGATATTATGCTTGGTTTTATTTATAGTGAATATAAATCAAAATCTGGACTCGAATTTGCAAGAAATAGAACTTTATTTTTTGTTGTTGTTGTTTTTAGTTACCCTTTTAAGGGTATAGTTGATGAGTTTTACAAAAGTATAGCAATTTGTCACCACCATCACCATCAAGATAAAGAACATTTTCATCACTCTAAGAAGTTTCCTTTTGCCCCTTTAAAGTAAGTCCCCTCATAAATCCCCCAGCCCCTAGCAACCACTCATTTGATTTCTGTTCTTATAGTTGTGCCTTTCTGTAAAATCGTATACATGGAATCATATTGCATGTAGTTTTTTTTTTAAAGATTTTATTTATTTATTTTTTTCCCCCCCAAAGCCCCAGTAGATAGTTGTATGTCATAGCTGCACATCCTTCTAGTTATATTGCATGTAGTTTTAATGACTGGCTTCTTTCACATTTCATAGTGCTTTTGAGATTCATTAATGCAACAGCATTTTTTTCCTGCAAAAATAGGAAAATAGTATTTTTTTTCAATCATTGAGTAGTTCCATTGTATGGATATACCAAAAGTTTTTATCCCTTCAAGAGTTGATGGACATTTGTGATGATTTCAGGTTGTAGTAATTTTAGATAAAGCTGCTATAAACATTTGTATTTAGGTCTTTGTACAGACAAATGTTTTTATTCCTCTTGGGAAAATCTTAGTAATGAGATTTATGATTTTATCGTAAGCACACGTTAAAGTTTATATAAAACTGCATATTGTTTTACAAAGTGGCTGTATAATTTTGCATTCCCACAAACAGTGCATGAGAGGTCCAGTTGTTCTGCATCCTCACCTGTACTTGGTTATTATCAGTCTTTTAAATTTTGATCATTCTATTAAGCATTTGGTCATATCTCATTGAGGTTCGAATGTGCATTTTCTTAAAGAATAAAGATGTTAAGTCTTTTAAAAATATTTTTACATGCAATCCCTGTTTCTTTTTTAGTAGAGTGTGTGTTCAACTCTTTTGCCTATTTTGTATTAAATTCTTTATCTTTCTTCTGTGTGTGAGATGAGAGTTTTCTGTACATTCTGGACCCAGGTCCTTTATGCATTTTTCAGACATTTTATCCTAGGTTTTTCATTTTCGTAACAATGAATTTCGAAGAGCAGATTATTGTTTTAATTTTGGTAAAGTCTAATTTATCAATTTTTACATTTGTGATTTGTACTGTTTGTATAGTATGTAAAAATTGTTTGCCTAATCCAAATTTGACAATTTCTACATTTTCTTGTAGAAGATTAACACTGTTAGATCTCACATTTACTTCTGTAACCCAATTTGAAGTAATTTTACATAGGATGAGAAGTGAATTATACTGACAGCCTTGTAAAAAAACTAGTTGACCCTGGTTGTGTGGGTTGATTTCTTTACTTCCTATTTGATCCCAGGATTGGTATGTTTGTCAAAAGCTAATAACCCATTTTCTCAATTACTGTCATTTCACAGTAAGTCTTAAAGTCTAGTTGCGTGAGTTTATTTCTGGGCTCTCTGTTCTGTTCCTTTGGTTTATTTGTTTATTTTTTAGTACAATACTGTTTTAATTACTATAGCTTTGTAGTATAGTTTGAAATCTGGAAGTATGATGTCTTCAGCTTTGCTCTTCTTTCTTATGATTGCTTTGGCTACACAAGATCTTTTGAGGGTTATTTTAGAATTATACAAATTTTAGGGTTTTTTTTTCTATTTCTGTTTAAAATGCCACTGGAATTTTTATAGAGATAGCATTTAACTTATAGGTGTCTTTGGCTGGTATGAACTTTTTAACAATATTAATTCTTCCAATATATGAATATGGGATATCTTTCCATTTGTGTCTTCGTAAATTTCTTTCATCTTAAGTCTTGTAGTTAATCTCATAGAGATCATTCACTTCCTTGGCTAAATTTATTCCTAAGTATTTTATCGTTTTTGATGCTACTGTGAATGGAATAGTTTTCTTTTTTCTTTTTCAGATATTTTGTTGTTAGTGTATAGAACACAACTGCTTTCTGTGTGTTGATTTTATATCCTGCAACTTTACTGAGTTCATTGATTAGTTTCAACCGTTTTTTGGTTGAGTCTTTAGCTTTTCTGTATAAAAGATTATATCATTTGCAAATAATGACAATATTACTATTGCATATATGGTCAACTAACGTTCGGTAAGGGAACTAAGAATACTCAATGGGGAAAGAATAGTCTCTTCAAAAAGTGGTGTTGGGAAAACTGGATAACTACATGTAAAAAAATGAAATTGGACTCCTAGCCTATACTACTCACAAAAATTAACTTGAAATGGATTAAAGACTTAAACTGATATTGTAAAAATTCTAGAAAAGAACAAAGGGAAGAAGCTTCTTCACATTGATCTTGACAATGATTTTTTGGATGTGACACCAAAAGCAGAAGCAACAAAAGCAAAAATTAACAAGTAGGACTACATCAAACTAAAAATCTTCTGCACAGCAAAAGAAACAATCAAAAAATGAAAAGGCAACCTACAGAATGGATGACAAGGGGTTAATATCCAAAATATACAAAGAACTCATGCAACTCAATAACATAAAAACCAAAAATTATGATTAAAAGATGGGCAGAGGAACTGAATAGACATTTTTCCAAAGAAGACATCAAAATAGCCAACAGGCATATGAAAAGGTGCTCAACATCACTAATTATTAGAAAAATGTAAATCAAAACCACAATGAGATATCACCTCACCTGTTAGAATGGCTATCATTAAAAAGACAAGAGATAACAAGGGTTGGCGAGGATATGAAGAAAAGGAAAGCTTCGTGTGTTGTTGGTGGTAATGTAAATTGGTTCAGCCACTATGGAAAACACTATGGAGGTTCCTCAAAAAAATTAAAAATAGAACTACCATATGATCCAGCAATCCCCATTCTGGGTATATATCCAAAGGAAATGAAAACAGGATATGGAAAAGATATCTGCACTCCCATTTTTATTGTAGCATTATTCACAATAGCCAAGATATGGAAACAACCTAAGTGCCTATCAAGAAATGAATGGATAAAGATGTAAGATATGTTACTTTATATATCCACACACACCCAGTGCAATATTATTCGGCCATGAGAAAGAAGGAAATCCTGCCATTTGCAACAACATGGATGGACCTTGAATGCCATCTTTATGTTAAGTGAGATGACTCAGATGGAGAAAGACAAATATTGTGTTATATCACTTATATGTGGACTCTTAAAAAGCTGAAATTGTAGAAACAGAAAGTATAATGGTGGTTACCAGGGGCTGGGAGGTGGGTAAATTGGGAGATATTGGTCAGTGTCAAACTTGCAACTACAAATTGAATAAGTTCTAGAGATCTAATGAACAGCATAGTGATTATAGTCAATAATACTATATTAAATACTGCAAAGTTGCTGAAAGACTAGATTTTAAATGTTCTCACCACAAAAAAGAAATGATAATTATATGAAGTGATAGTGGTGTTAACTAATGATATGGTGGTAATCATACTGCAACATATAAATGTATTAAATCAACACATTTGTCCCTTAAACTGAAAAAATGTTATATGCCAATTATATCTCAAAAAAAAATCTTGTAGTGTGAGTCTTACAACTTTGTTTTTATTGTTTTGTTTTATTTTTTTCAAAATTGACTTAGCTATTCAAGTCTCTTTTTAAAAGACATCATAAATTCAATTATGAAATTTAACCTCAGTCTGCTGCGGGGATTTACACTCCTCCTTACCATGTTTTTAGGAATTTTGACAAGTGAGTGTGTGGAGTGTGTGTCTGGTCATTGAATTATGTATCCACCAAATTTGCCACCGAGATGCCATTTTTTTCCGTGGGTGAACAAAGACATTCTGCTCTAAGCCTATATGCTACTTTCTATCCTTGCCTGAGTCAAAGTACAGAGACTAATCAATTTATTGTCCAAGCTTTGACACTTTATAGAATGAAAAGGGCACTATTAATCCCTAAGAACAACAGGCACAAATATTGACTTGTCAAAAGAAACAATGACTATGTTGGGCAAGTCAAGATGCATGGTCATGATAGGTAGATGTCCTTCTCTAGACCTGGAAATACGATGACTCTCTGATATATGGCCAACTCCAGGGACTTTTCTTGAGAAGTTAAGTCAACATGCCCTTCTCTTTCTGGGAAACATACGTTTGCTCTCTCTTCTTTTTCTTCTACTTCTTCTATTTCTTCCCAGACTAATGTTTTAAAATTTTGTACTACAGCCTCTTCTGTATCTTCTCTTTCAAATACTAAAACTAATGATAAATTTTGACTTCTTCCCTGATGACATCACTAATTTTTCACACTATAATTCATTATTTTTTGTTGAAAATTTCTCTTTCTGCATGTGTGGTCATGTCCATTTCTTTTAAATTAATTAATCTCTAGTTTTTTTACCTATATATTTTTTTTGATTCTATGGTAGAAGAGTACAGAAAATTTGTCTTATACTTCCTCAGCAAACTTTGCAGCATTGCTTTTAGTTACTTAATAAATGCTCTTCTTTTTTTTCTATTTGAATTAGCACAAGAATAACATGTGTAGAAATTATTGCCTGTTACCAATAAAGTCTTTGGATACATATCTGGAAATTGAAGCTAAGAAATGACCAATTTTATAATTTTGTTGTCTACGTGTGGCAAAAGCATAGTTATATGTAGCAATGTGGGAAGAGAGGGGGCTTTTCCTGGTTATTTTACAGTTAGAAATTCACTTGTTTGGCCATTATTTAGCATCACTGAGAATAAATATGGTCTCATAAAATTCAGATATTGAGTAAAGTTGTCTCCCAATGATATAAGTTGATATGATATGATATTAGTTGTTCCTCTATTTGCCTCATGTGTGTTTATTCATTATTTCAGGCCAATTGTCACCTCTTTCTCAGGCTTCCCACTATCAATATGTATTCTTGGTTACTAGGTGTCTGTGAGAGAGTGTTTGTGATAGACCATTCTCTCTTCTGGGGCACAAAAATCAGTCTTTCTGTCATCCATATCTTTATTTACCAAGGACAAAATTTTATACTAAGAGTCAAGGAATTGCCTAATGTGGTTTTAGTATGGATCTTCTTAATGAAGGGAAATGAATCTTGCAAATCAATGAGGGAAGAAGAATATTAACCACTAAACTAGTTTTAACTATTGTCCAAATTTATTAGTAGTTTTTCTCAAATTTATTACTCATTTAGTGCCAGACAAGCTTTCAAAACTCAATTGTCTTGAATTATTCTCAGTGGGTCATAATTCCACTCTTTTTTCCTCTATATTTGGGAAAAAAAAAGAACATATTGCAAAGTTTAGAGTATTTTACAGTGAACACCCTTATATCTACCATGTAGAGTCTACCTTAACATTTTTCTGTACTTGCTTTCTCACATATCTGTCCATCAACCCAATCTTCTACCAATAAATACAGTTTATTTGTGTTGTAGTTCAAAGCAAATTATTGATATAAGTCCAGTTCCCACTAAATTCAACATAGATATTTTTAGATAGATTTCGACATTTGTCTATAGGCTTTTAAGTAGAAGTTACATTAATTGAAATGCACAAATCTTAATTGCACATTACTTCATTTTTGACGAGTGCTTATGCCTGTGTATTCCTAATCCTTGTCATAACGTAGATTCTTAAAAAAAGTTAGTTAACTTGATAATCCTGAAAGATAACTAACCAAGAAAAAAAGAGAGAAGAAAAAATACCAATATCAGGAAGAGGGCAAATCATTAAAGATTCTATACATTAAAGGATAATAAAGGAATATTATCAACAACTTTATTCTAATTAGTTTAACAACTTAGATGAAATGGATAAATTCCTCAATGAAACACAATTTAACCAAACTGATTCAGATATAAATAGGAATTCTAAGTAGCCAAATAGATTTTAAAAACTTGAATTTGTAGTAAAAACATTCCCATAGAAAAGTCTTAAGAACAAGATGTTTTCACTGGTGAATTCTATCAAATATTTAAAGAATGATCATCAACTTTACACAAGCACAGTTAGGAATTGGGGAGAGGGATACTTCTCAAATAATTTCTTGAGTTGAGTACAAAACTAACATCAAAGCCTGACAGAAATTGCAAAAAAAAAGAATTCCAGAGTAACATCCCTTGTGAACTTAGGTGTAAAAATCCTAAAACAGAAATATAAATACATAGAATTTCTACAATGTATTTCTGACAAATGACAAATTGAATTGTATCCTCAAAATGGAAGATTGGTTAACTAAATCCATTTAATACACCACACTAATACAACAAAGGAAACTATTCATATGTTAATCTCAGTAAATGAAGATAGATATATTTGACCATATTCAACACATTCTCATGATCACCATCCTCAGAAAATTTGAGATAGAAGCATTACCTCAAGTTGGTATAGAGCATCTACATAAAACTTCAGCTATAACACACATACTGATGAAATATTACTCTACTTTAAGACCAGAACACAACAGTGATGGCCTCTCACTCCACTTCTATTTAATACTGTATTGGAACTACAAGACTTTGCAATAAAGAAAATAATGAAATTAAATTAATAGAGATTGGAAGGAAAGAATAAAGCTTTCTCTAACTAAATTCAATATGAATTAGGTACCAACATTGAAGTTATAATCTAACATAGCATATAATTCATGGTGGTTTTATCATATGATATAATAGTATCCAAGCTTTCTAATTTTTGTTTACCTGTATAAAATTTAGTTGGCAATATATTTAAAATATATGGGCCGGCCCTGTGGCTTGGCGGTTAGGTGTGCGCGCTCCGCTGCTGGCGGCCCGGGTTTGGGTCCCAGGCGCGCACCGGCCCACCGCTTCTCCGGCCGTGCTGGGGCTGCGTCCCACATGCAGCAGCTGGAGGGATGTGTAGCTGTGACATGCAGCTATCTACTGGGGCTTTGGGGGGAAAAAATAAATAAATAAAATCTTTAAAATATATGCTCCTTCAACTGTTGATAACTATCAAATTAATTTTAGTCAGGATGTATTTAATCTTCCCATTTCATGTTTGTAACAACCTGTTCATAATACCTCTATACTTACTGTTTAACTGCCAAGAACATACAATGCCTAGCACACAATTAAATGCAATGGGAAGTAAATGAAATAACAGAAAATTCAATTAATGTCTTTTATGTTTATGGACTTTTCAGAGCAATTATCTTTATCTTTCATGTCTTTTGTATGTGTTTAGCTTTAAGAATTAAAGCAGATGAACGTGCTAAAGCTTTTCTAACATTTGTATTTTGACAAAAGAGAAGGAAAAAGGAGACATGTATAATGCCTATCATAATGAAAAAATTAATTAGGAAAGACAATCATGTAAAGATATAAACAACTTCTCTTTGCCATATTAAAGTTGAGTCAATGCCAAAACACCTAACTTGAGATTCTTACAAATAATGATCTAAAAATAATTTGAATAATAAATAAATTTCTTTAATAGACAATTAAAATCTCCTAGTCCTATTCCTCATGGGTTTTAGAAGACAGTAACTGAGGTGAATTCACAGTTAAGAAGACATTATGTGATCAAATGAGTCAGAGGACAAAAATTGTTAAATTTTATAATTGTAATATTTTAAAATTTAGCAATCATGATTTAGGTGGTGTGTGTGTGTGTGTGTGTGTATTCACCAAAACAAGATACAAATATGTCACATGGAATAAAGAATGCATGAAGAATATTTTACACTTTTTCTATTAGTAACAACATGGAATCTTCAGGTGTCTATTTCCCAAGAATTTGTTTAAAGTGCTTGTAAGTTAATTTTGCTTTTCTTTGAATGGGGTCTGTAAATCATAAGAATTTTACATTTTCCCAATCCTCACTTGAAATATCCTTTAAAAAAAAACTTGAGCTGGGCTGACCTAGTGGTGGAGCAGTTAAGTTTACGTGCTCTACTTCGGTGGCCCGGGGTACACAGGTTTGGATTCCAGGGGCGGACCCACGCACTGCTTGTCAAGCCGCGCTGCGGCGGTGTCCCATATAACGTAGAGGAAGATGGGCACGGATGTTAGCCCAGGGCCAATCTTCCTCAGCAAAAAAGAGGAGGATTGGCAACAGATGTTAGTTCAGGGCTAATGTTCCTCACAAAAAAACAAACAAACTTAAGCCTACTATTACAAGTCATGTTTGAAAATGTCTGCAGTTGCTGAAAAAAATGAGAAATAAATCTGCATATAATTTAATTCTTATAAAAACAGCTAGAAGTTGGAGAAGGATGCTGTGCTGCTAAATTTGCATGAATACGAAAATTGAATATTAGTGGCATTGTTAAAAATGTGAAATATGGTCAATATCATGACGATGTTTAATTTCTAGTTACCTACTCTCACAAAGGCAGGGGATGTTCCTGTGGATATTTTGAAATAGGCTTATATCAATATGAAATTACAAAATGACCAAAGAGTTATGTAGACAAGAGTAATATGCATGTGGATCAAATGTGCACAGTGGTATGGAGGAACTGAAACCATGGGCTTGATTATCTTCAGATTCAGAAGCAAAACAAAAGGGAAGTGTTTTTATTCTAATTTATTAATGGATACTAAAGGCTCCCCATTTGTTTTAGGCGACTGGAGTGGGGTTCAATGCATGACTCTATTGTATGCACTAATATTTCTTTACTAAGTTAAAACCCCTCTCCTATATAAAAAAAGCTGCATACTTTTGATGACACACACAAGCAAAACTAGGTGACAGAGATAAAATATGGGTGGAGCCTACCAACTGGCCACTGACTGGATATGTGATAAGCTGCATAGCACCAAGAGAACAAACTCAGAGATGTCTTTTTTGAGATTAGCAATATCAGGCAGGGAAGAAAAATCAAATTTGCTAGATAAGGATAGTGAGTCCAGAAAGAGAGTGAAAAATTTCCCCTAATAATGAACCTGAAAACTGAAGTACAAAATACAAGAGGAAAATAACACTGAGCAAGACAGCCAAAAATATTCAACAATCAGGAGATAAACTCAAATTTGATGAAATGCAAGTTACAGAGCCATTTCCATGTAAGGATCAATTAGAAACAGTGAGCATATCTTTGGCAATAAGATAATTTATCTTTGAAGATTTTTCTGCAAGAATATGAAAAAGCCCATTTCGGGCACTCAGGAGAAAACAGAGGACAAGAGGTGAACAGAAGCCAAGCACAGAATAGCACACTTGTTTTTCAACATCAGTAACAAGCATATTTATCAATAGATCAAGTGGTTCACATTCTTAAAGATCTTTTATGATTCATAAATTCCGTCACTAATTATATAAGTAGTCTATAATATTTATGTAGCATCGACTAGATTCTCATTATGGTAAAAGCTATTAGAGAGCAAGTCAAATAGAATTGGATAGTCCGTCCATGAGCCTGATGTTTCCTTCCACGTAGAGGAAGCTCACTTACTATATCATTACAGGAGCCTCTTTCCACTCTTTTATTCACTAAACAATATACTGAGAGAGAAAAACCTGAATCTGGTCAATTCAGCTCCTCAGCAGTCACCAATGGCTGGTGTGAGGAGAGGGTACTGACAGCAGAGAGGTACAAGTGAACATTTGGGGTGATTAGAATATTTTATGTGATGATTTTAGTAGTGGTTACCTTTATTAAATACATAATTTGTCATTTGTACACTTGCTAAGTGTATACAATTGTTAAAATTCACCTAATTATGCACTTAAAACTGATCAATTTCATTATCTATAAACTACATCTAAGTAATGCAAATAAAATAAATACATAATTTCATCATCACCAGCTTTTCAAAAAATTAAATATTCTAACAAGATCAAGTATAGGTAGGCAACATGGAGAAATTATATTGCTATCCATTGTGGAAGTGTAAATTGGTACTTCTTTGATGCCAGCTGCAATACCTAGCAAGATATGGATAACCTAAAATTCCATTTTATTTCTAGCTATATATGTATACAAGTAGACATGTATAAGTACGTTGACGGTAAAGTTGTTTTTCACAGAAAAAACTTAAAATAACATAAATTTCCTTCAGGAGGTAAGTGGATAAACACAAATTTATTTATGGGATATGTATTATTTTGAAGTTGAGATTAATAGACTGTTTAACAAATATCAACATGCATAAATCTCAAAAAATAACAATGAATGAAAAAAGCTATTTTTAAAAGACATTTGAAACCAAAACATCAATGTATAGTGTATATGGACATATACACACGTAGTAAATGTGGAAAAATGTATATGAGAATGCCACTCAAGGCTTTGATGAGTGAGTACATGTAGGGAGAAAGAGGAAAAAGGTTGAGACTTTAGCTGTGTTAGTAATATGATTCATTCAAAGAGTGTTATGAAGTAACTATGATATAACGTTAACATTTGAGTGTGGATATATGTGTGTTTGCTATATCATTTCATGCAATTTTCTGAATGCTTCAAATATTTTAACATTATGTTAACTTTATGTTAAAAATAAATCATTAGGTCCAGATTTTATGGCAGAAAGTGAGGGATTTGTTTAGGGGAAGAGTCGGGATCTTTAAGAATAAACATGCATGAAAGGGTAAATGAAATATGTTCACAACTAATTGGTCTCCAATATGGAATTGGGAAAAGTTTGAGGCTCAGAGATTTGATAGCGTATGGGTAGGAGAAGGGAACAGTTCCAAGGTATTTGAAAAGAGAAGGGGGAAAAATCTCCGAGAGAAAACTATAGTTATTCCCTGAGAGACTTCTCTGATTGGGAAACTCCTACATGTGTTTCATCTTGCAGATTGTCAATGATAAAGGCTATTGATGTTTTTCCTGACAAATGGCATGTCCCTCTTTTCCTTGATTAGGAGAACGCATACAGGTTCCCCCAAATCAGGTCAGCTAGCCTGGGAAAAGACCGGAGCTCTCAAAATAAGATACTCACATGATACTAGAAGAGATGCAAGTCCAAATACTTGATATAAGAGGTAAAACTTCACCCTGAGGGAAATTTATGGATTTAGAAGTATAAGGCATGCCTCAGCAAAGATGAAACTTTCTTTGGGGAAGGAAAGCAGAACAACAATAGATTGATTCCCTGTAGGAGATAGATATTAAACGGATAAATGATACCTCGTGGGTGGAATTATCCAGCTTAGGATGAAAGGATAGAAAATATTTGTTTGAAAAATGGATGTTTTTATCAAAACTAGAATTTGCAGAATTCATGGGTTTCACTGTGAGGGATGCACAATAAAAAATATGGAGGTTTTTAGAAAAACAAATGTCTGTGCCTGAAAGCAGAGAGAGAGAAAAATGAAAAAGGCCCACAGATGTAGGCCCCCAGAAAAAGAGAAATCTTAAGGAACAGTTAACATTTTAATAACTTAAAAAGCCTCCCTTATAGGAGAAAATAAATGGGAAATGGAACATAAGTGGCATATCCCATGGCTGAATAAAAATAAAGGATAGAAATGAATGGCTCTTATGTTATTGAAGTAGCACAAGTTGGTTGAGGTCTGGTAAATTCCAAAGGTGAAGTAAGACAAGGTCTTAAGAAGAGCACTTGGCAGCGGAACTGTACTCCTGGGCCCAGGCACCAGGGATGTGAAGAAAACTCTCAGATGGAAGTTAGGTAAGGCAGATGTGAACACAAAGGGATAAAAGTCTTTTGCATAAAAAGAGGGTCATAGGTTTAAAAAAATTGCAAAGCCTGAATCTCCATGGTACAGGGGTAAAAATTATCTAGGGACCCCGATGGATAGAGAAATCCATAGACAATAGGAAATCAAGATGGGGAAGAACACATGAACTCTCTTTAGAAAGTTTCCTGATAAATGATGGGGCATACTGTTCACAGAGAAATGGAGGCTATGACCCTATACAGTGCACAACTTCTATTTAGCACTAGCTTACCGGGAACACTAGATAAGTACAAATTAAGGAATTTTAAATGTTATACAATAGATAATCCAGAGATTGACTACTCTACTAATACTCTCTCTCTCTTTCTCATCTCTCTCTCTCTTTCTTAACAGAACCCTGGTTTCATCTATCTATCCATCTCCTGACAGACATGAATTTCCAGAGGAGAATCATTATTCTAAGTCAATCTCATTCTCATTTTGCCGTTAATAGTTTAGGGGCACCATATTTGTAAACCATATCTGGCCAATGAGATATGAGTAAGATTTACTAAAATGAACTACTTCTGGAAAATTTTTTCTCAATCTCGGAAAGAATTTTATGCCCCCACTCCTGAGAATTCCCACAGTTTGTGCTACCTCCTTAGCACTCAATGAAACTGTCATAATTCCCTGAACTGAACCAACTGCTACCTCTGGTGGGCAAGAATACTTACACTATTGGGTACCTTCTGGGTGTGAAAAAGTTTCCTTTGCTTTTTTTTGGTTGTTGTTGAGATAAAATTGACATACAATATTATATGTTTCAAGTGTACAACATAATGATTTGAAGTTTGTATATATTGTGAAATGATCACCACAGTAAGTTTAGTTACGTTAAAAAAATGAACTTGTAGACATGGAGAAGAGATTGGTGGTTGCCTGGGGTGGGATTTTGCGGGGTGGGTGAAATGTGTGAGGATGGTCAAAAAGTGCAAACTTCCTATGCTTTTCACATGTATTCTTCTCACCTAATCTCCATATCTTTAGAACCAACTCTAGAAACATGCTAAATTATACTTGAGAAAGTTGTCTTCCTTGCATAGTTTGCTAGAGGGAGGAGGGAAGTCAAATACCTTGAATTTAAGGATGGAGTGAAAAATGGGTTTAAAGATATTTAAAATATTGATTAGAAAGGTATATTGTGTAGAGTTCAATGAGAGAAGAGAATTGTAAGTTGAAATCTTCAAATTTTTTGCTGTTTTTAAGACTTAAATCAATCATCTGGGGTGATCATTTTCTTTTATTGCTGAGCAAAATAGAAACGAAAGAGCTCCTTTCAGTTTTACCGATTTAAAGAAAAGACCCTCTCTAGTCCAAAGAATTTTTGGAATAGCTTCAAGAAGCCGCACAAATCAAAACTTCTCTGAGGTCTTTGCTACATACATGAACAGAAATGGATTTTGTGAAGAGGGAAAGGGCAAGAGAGGACTGTCAAATAAGTGTTCCTTACTGGTCTGGCCCCCTGGACTGGTTTTGAGCTCTACTGTCATTTTGATGGCTGCAGCCAAAACCCAGGGAGTTTTCTGGAATCCCTGATAAAATATCAGATATTTGGAAGGTGTTTTGATGTGGTCAAAGGTTAAAAAAAATTTCTAATGTTTAGCATTTTGCCATTAAAATTATTACAGCTTTACCTACAGAAGAGAGTTATATGTCTCTCTTATAGTTTTAGAATCATTTGTTCTTTTTCCACTTACTATGTTTGATGTATATGTTTTAAGTATGTACTTGGACATTGGATCCATGGGACATATGATCCATAGTATCATACCACCAAGGTATTTTGTAACACTGAATCCTTCAGAGCTCCAGATTGGGAAATAGAGTAATCAATTGGACGCAGAGAGATTAGAAGGGAACTCCCAAGTCAGAGGGAGGGTTGCAAGCTGATGTTCTGTCTGCTGTCAACAACCCTCATTTACTCTGCTCCCTCATATCATAACACGTTAGGAAGAGGCCTGCGTGAAATGTAGAGACTAAAATCAGTGCAAACCAAAGGTATTTTTTTTACCAAATTAAATTGTATTTGTCCAAAATGTGTAACTGTGAAATGCTGCTTTGTCTTCCTCCTATGAGCCTTTTTTACTACTTGCAATAATAAAATCTCCTTATTTATGGTAGAGAGTTGTGCCACTGCATCTTTCTAGTTTCCTTCAAGAACCTCAAAGAGCCAGGGATGGTGGAGAAAGAATATTGACATTAGAAAGAGAAGATCAGAACCTTTTTTTTTTTTTTTTTTTTTTGGTGAGGAAGACTAGCCCTGAGCTAACATCTGTCGTTAATCCTCCTCTTTTTACTGAGGAAGACTGGCCCTGGGCTAACATCTGTGCCCATCTTCCTCCACTTTCTGTGGGACGCTGCCATAGCACGGCTTGACAAGTGGTGCGTTTGTGCGCACCTAGGATCCCAACCTTGGGCCGCTGCAATGGAGTGGGCGCACTTAACCGCTACGCCACGGGGCCGGCTCAAAGCCAGAAACTTTTTTGTCGTTTCATCGTTTGTTTTTTATTAGACATTAACTGAGATACTGCTCAAGTACGATCCAAAAGATGAAAGAACAGTTAATGAGAGAACTTTTAAGTTATACCCTGTGGTTTGGGTGGAAAAATATCAGAAATGGATGGAAGAATGTTTTCCCTGGATGTGAACAGAAGAGAAAGCTATTCTGACATCTAGGATCAATATTCCTGGGGGCAGCACTTGTGTGGTAGACCAGAGGTTCCCAAACTTTCTCAGCTCACAGAGCCCTCAATGTATCAAGATATTTTTCACGGTGCCCATATGTCAAAATAAACATCAATCAATTTCATTTAAAGAGTTAATCCAAACTCAGTATAGTCATCTGAAAAATAATACACGTAAATTAAAATATAAAAAGATTTCCACTTCAACCACAATTTCTTATGATTGGATATGTATACCTTTTGTACACTGCATAGCTTCTCAAATCTTGGCTTTAGATTGGACACCACCACCCTCGAATTCTGTTTCATGTTGATTTTTATGCAGTACTTGGTTTTTATCATAGCAACTTCTGAAAACCCTGATTCGCAAAGACATGATGCCATGGAAAGGGATGCAGTGTGGATTATGTTTAACTGTGAAGTGTCATGTGATGACCAATGTTGAGTAATGCCGTTGAGTGTTACTTTGTTTCCCTTGAAAATGTGAAATACTCCAAGGCAATTGGGTGAGTCCACTGTTGCAACCCAGGCCCCTCAGCACACAGTTTAGGAACTACAGCATAGACATTGCCATGGGCACAGTGGATACAAACCATAATAGCAACAGTGAGGAGTGTCTCTAAGTAGCTTTACAGTTACGTTAGTCTAGTGGCTGATAGTTTGGATGCTAGAAAAGGAAAAAGTATACTGGATCCCAGCTCTGCCGTTATTAGCTCTGTTACCTTGAGCTATTTATCTTTCTGTACCTTAGTCTTCTCCTGCATAGAATAAAAATAATAACAATAAATAGTATCAGTCTTATAAAGCTACTATGAGTATTAAATGAAATAAAGCATATAAGGTTTCTCTTAAGTATATGGCAGATTATTCATGCAAGATAGTTCACTTATATCATTATTATTGCCAAATCTCTCTCCAGAAATGTTACAGTGATTGTCATTGTTACTAGTACCTTACCAACAATAGATGGGTTATATATAAGTATAAAATTGAAATAAAGAATTATTTTTTAAAATTCTAAGTTACAATGAATTTGGTGATTTAACATGTAGTTACTAGTTTTAACCTTATAAGAGTAAATCATATTAGGAATTAACATTTAAAAAAATTGTCCTGAATTAGGTTTACTTTTATAAACATCCCTTATCTCATCTAATAGGCTGAATCTTTATTAGATAATTATCATATCCTGTGAAATTTTAATATTTCCAAACACCCAGGGTTTGCATTATACACATACACACACATACATACATATTTTGTTAGACGGCTAAGTGTCTTGTGATTTAACAGTCAACAGCATGATTACAGTGATGATATATTAATTTTTTAAATAAACACATTTAATGCTTGCTATGTGGCAGGCGCTATTCTAAGTGCTTCACAGATATTAATTCATTTATGCCTTATAACAACTTCATAAATTATTGAACACACTTTACAGTGTTAAGCTGGGGTTAAGTAGAGTCATTGCTTTCTATAAAAGGTAAAAATCCAGATTATGAAAACAATAATTGACAATTAACTTATTTTTTACTATATGATGCATTGTTTTAAGTGCTCCAAATGTATTAAATTGTTTAATCTGTGCAACAATGATATGAGGAAACAGAGACAAAGATTAATTTTGTGCCTCAGGGCGCAAAACCACTTAGGGATAAGGAAAAAGTCAAGTACAACTAGAAAAGAAGGAGATAGGGAAAGACAGGGGAAGAGAGAAAGAGAGGGAAAAAAGCAGAAGTAGAAGGAAGAAGAGGAGGAAGATTTGAGTAAGTTTATAGAAATGCTTTAATGCTGAGTATTGGAAGTAAAAAATCAAAGTCACACGAAATGATAATGAAAGGAGATGACTTGGCTTTTTAATTACTCAACTTTACATTTGATCACTTTTCCTCAGCCATCACTTACTAAAACATAGAGTTCTTGCTAAATTTTACCACAAGACTGTCCCTTCTTCCTTAATTTATTCCCTGCTTTTATTTGTTTTTGTATTGAAAAATTCCTTAGAGGTGATTTAATATTTTTTAAAAAACAATGCTGAATAGGCATAGTGATAGTTTGACTCATAGTGTTTTATTTATTCAATTCTTAGACCAATTATGTAAATTACTTGCATTTTATAAATGAGAAAGATGAGACTCTGATAATTAAATAATACATCTAAATTTTTGTTGCCTAGGATTGTTCTGAATCAAAACAAATCCTTTAGGATACCATAGCCCAAACTTATCCACTACAAGATTTGTAGATGGAACTTAAATCACTATATAAGATAGCTTTTTTTGGGCGGGGTGGGTGGGGCACTCCTAGGATGTGTTGGTAAAAGGCCATTTTGTTCTTAAATACAGTTTCAAGACTCTACAGAGAAAGGGCAGGCACAACTTTCTTCAAATTGCTGTCTCACTTTTTAACAGCCCTTACCTTCAGAAAACATTTCTTCATAGTCAGTCCAAATCTCCCCCCTTTATCTGAAATCTCTTCCTCTTATTTTGGTCTCAGAGGACATGAAGAGTAGATCTTTCAACTGTCCCTCTTCACATGTAGCACGACAGGTATTTCCTATTAACAGGTTAAAATGTTTCAACTTTATTTTCTCTTGTAAATTTGATATTCTAACCTCTTAATCTATTTTGTGCCTCCATGTTAGATTTTTAATATCAGAAACCCAAATGAGAAGAAAATTTCTCGGCAAATATCTAAGTATAATGGGATGATCAGTTTAAGATTCCTATAAAATATTTATATAACCAATGCACACACTCCACTCCCCCGCCCCCCATCTCTTGCTCTCATTCTCACACTTTCTCTTTTCTTGATTCTGGGTAGATATTCTCTTCAAATATTTAAATAGTATACAATGATGATAAATAGTTTATTTAGTTTGAATTACAATTTTAATTAGCAGTAATAGTAACAAGAACACCTGCTAGCTTAATGAGTCATTTATTTGGTACCTCTTATATGTGACATGTATGTACGCTAGTTACTGTATATATATTGTATTTCTCACAATAAACTCTGCAAAGTCACCGTTATTTGCCTAATATTAAATAGATAGAAACTAAGGTTCAGAGAGGTCAACAAAATTGCCTATGGTCATGCAGTTATTAGCACAGCTTGGATTTGACCCCTGGTATTTGTAAATTTAATTTCCTGTAGTAGACATGTACTCAGAAGACTAATGGGAATCCTTGCTTCCTATAAGGTAGATAAAACAATTTAACATGGATTAAGGCTTTCCCTGAGGGCAAAAGAACACTTCCAAATACGTTTTTTAAAGTTTTCTTAGAAGTCCCAAAGAGTTAACAATGCAATGAGAAATTTCTAGGCTATGACCTGAGAAAAAGGGAAAGAATGAAGAGAAAAGAAAAGAAAAAAGGAAATTGTAATCCCACTAATCAAAGCCTTATTATTCTGAAGGCATTTGTAATTAAGGAAGCAAGAGCTTCCAAATGGATCTCTGTTTTCAGTCTAAGAAACTACACAAAGACCACGGTCTGAAAAATGTTGGGATTCTGATTAGCCATCCAGTATGTTAATCTAGGACCCAAAGATCTTTGCCATCATCTAAGGTTCTACTGGGTTACAGCAGCCATTATAGCTTGTTTTTACATAGTCCTCTAAGGATTGAGCTTAAAAATAATTCCTGAATTTAGATTAATACGATCAGAGATTGCATCAAAAACAAAGAAAACATATCATCTTTGAAAGAAGATATAATCACCCTCAAGTTAAATAAGCAAGTGTTTTTAGAAATATCTTTTCAATACAAGGCCCACTATAGAGTAAAAAATGACCAGGCACACAAAAAGCAAAGACTGATATGGAACAATCAATGAGGGAGGAGGAACTTCAAAAGTGTAGGCTGAGCTAGAAGCAAAGTGAAGAAAGAGTGTCAAGGAGGAGAGAGTATTGACTGTGTCAAGTGTCAGTTACAGGTTTCGCAATTTAACATGAACCTAAAGTACATTGGTGACCTTGGCAAGAAGAGGCGTGTTGGTGAAATGGTCAGGGTAAATGCTCAATTCAAGAGAGAATGTGAAGCACTTATTTGAAGACAGTAAGTGTAGACAACTCTTTCACACAGAGTTTTGCTGCAAAGAGGTCTAAAGGCATTAGAGAAGAGGGGTCAAAAGGTTTCTTTAAGATGGGAAAAATTTTAAAAATATGTGTTTCTATGCTGATTGAAATAATCTTTTATAGAGAGGAATTTTAACAATGCAGAAAAGAGTCACACTGGAATAATGTCTGAGTAGGAGAAGGAAGAGGAAGAGAAGGGGAAATCGAAGATGCAGACTGAGCAATGGGCATTAGAAAGGTGAATGAGTTCATTTCTTGCCAAGGGCGGAAAGTTGCTTCATATGGAGACAGATGCTCGTATGCGGGTAGATGTCGTGGGGAGAGTGTCAGTATTCTCTTGTGATTGTCTCAGTTTTCCCAGTCAAGTCAGAAGTATGGTCATTACATAAGAGTGTAGATGAGGTAGGGAATATTGCAGGTTTCAAGAGAAAAGAAAATGTGAGATAATATTCAGGAACAGTAGGAGAATAAATGGATTAGATTAAATATAGTATGATTATCTGGCAGCATTAAGAACCCACTTTAGCTTTTTGGTCATACATTTAAATAAGTATGTGCATTTTCTTTAGTCACAAACAGCAGCACAAGGTTGCAAACTAGAAGAAATCAGAGATTGAATTAAACTATGATTGTTATTTTTCCAACAGTATGAAAGTGAGTCAGGTGCCCGGAATGTGAATGTAAATGCAAGGGAGTAGTTACGATGATTGACCACGGAACTAAAGTCAGATGAGAAGAATGGACAGCACCTCCAGTGGGGAAGGACCATGAAATCATGGAACGGACAAAGATTTGGATGTCCTGATTGAATTAGGGGGCACAGAGACTAACATGGAAAGCTAAGAGATGGTAGTGAGGGAGTTATGCATGAAATTGCGACTTCATAAAGTTGTTGCAGTTATTAGTAATGATGACACTTCAGCAATGATTCTGGTGTTGAGTGGAGGAATTTAACAAACTTAATTCTGGTTGCTGGAAGATTACCTACAAGAACTAATTTTGGAACTAGAGATGGTACTTTGAGCAGAAGTTCAATTCACCTAGAAATTCCAGGGCATGCCCAGGTAATGATAGATGTGATGCCAGATGATAGTAGTGAGTTATATACAATTAATCTGATGATAGGAGATGGGATTTTTAAAATGAGGGCAGAAGGAAAATTATCTGAGAGGGGTAATTAGGAGCAAAAAGAATGCCTATATCCAGGCCCAGAGGCCAAAGTGTTGTAGCAGTAAAAAGCCACTACTACAGAAATATACAGGGATCTTCTTTCACAGGAAAAAGCCAGGTGAAAGAAATATTCAGAGAAGAGATTGAGGATGTGGAACATTTTGCCAATTATGGACAGTGAATTCCCAGCGGATACAGTGAAAGATTTTATGTGGTAGGACATGGTGAGAAAGGAGGAGGAAATAAGGGATATATACACAAATATCTATTGGGTAGATGTGCAATGGACTTTAGAAACCATTAAACCTCATCCCATTTTACAAATGAGTAAACTAAGCCCCAGAAAGTTTATGTAACTTGTTTGAGTTTTGACAGGCATTTCTCAACAGTGCCAGAGGAAAAATCCAGAATATTGAACTTGTTTAATCATTTTAAAACATTTTAGCAGGATTCATTTGCATACAAACAATGCGATAATTGCATGATTCATATTTATTTATTAGAGTAAGTCCAGGAGAAATTATAATAGGCAACATTATGCCAACCTAATTTCCAGACTCATAAAAAAAAGCTACTCCTTCAATTATTTAAATTAATGAGGTTTTACTCTATGTTTACAACTAACCTTCAAAAGAAATTTATGAATTGCCTTGCTTTAAAAATGACTTTGGGTTTTTATGTCCTTTAGATAAAATTACACCTTGAAATCATTCAAAGATGAAGAACTAAATTATCTCCTTTATTTCACAGCAGGTGACTAATAGTCACTCATCTAGAATGCTGATTTCTGGGGAAGTGAATGCACTCAAGATTTACTAAAGTTCAGCTAAACACTTGTCAGCTCCTCAGGCACTTATCTATGTTGTTGAGCATCAGTCACCTTCCTCCCCTTCCTCTTTCTGTCTTTCAAAGTGGCTGTACCATTTTGCATTCCCATTGGCAAAGAATGTGAATTCCTGTCGCTCCACATCATTGCCACCATTTGCTGTTGTCATTGTTCCAGACTTTGGCCATTCTTATAGGTATGTAATAGGTATCTTACTGATGTCTTAATTTGCATTTCTCTGATGACATGTGTTGTGGAACATCTTTCCATAAGCTTATTTGCCATCTATATATCCTTGGTGAAGTATCTGTTAAGGTCTTTGCTCCATTTTTTAATCAGGTTGTTTGTTTTCTTATTCTCAAGTTTTAAGAGTTCTTTGTATATTTTGAATAACAGTTCTTTATCATATGTGTCTTTTGCAAATATTTTCTCCCAGACTGTGGTTGTCTTCTCATTCTCCTGACATTGTCTTTTGTAGAGCAGAAATTTTTCATTTTAATGCAGTCCAGCAAGATAATATATTTTTTCAATAGCAATAATAGCAGTGTTGGTATAGATGATATTGTTTATCTGTATATATTTTGGGGTCTTGTAGGAGACAAAAAATTTAGTAAATTTTTTGGACAGCACTTATTTATTTAACAAATGCCAATATTGTACTTATTATGTTCCAGCCACTGTTCTAAATGCTTAACAAAGCTAACTCACTTAACCTTTTTTTTTTTAAAAGAAAGGCAGACTGTCACATGCAGCATCTCTTTTGGATGTGTCTGGGGTCTTGGAAGCTTGACTACCCTATGTTCTCCTACAAATGGACCTTGAGAGCTTGCTTGGAGGTTCTAGCAGGGGAGTACAGCTCCTCATACACCCTTGACTGAAGAATGGGCTTCCTCTAACCAAGAAGGTTGTCCTCTTCCATTGAGTGCACAGCTTCAGGAGGGATGCACGTGGAGCAGTGAGGTGGGAAGGGGACACCCGCTAGCCAGCAAGATCAGCTGAATATACCCTGGCGATCAATGGGGTTACATGTCACAGCCAGATTCCTGTCACGTCTCTAACTCACTTAATATTAATAAAAACACATTGGGTTTGTATTAGTCTTTGGGTGGTGAACATGATGTAGTCTACGCAGAAATAAAAATATAATGATGTGCACCTGAAATTTACAAAATGTTATAAACCAATGTTACCTCAATAAAAAAAATTAAAAAGAAAAACACACATTGGATGAGTATTATCATAATCCCCATTTCACAGGTGAGAGTACTTCAACATAGAAGGTACCTAAGTGACTTGACCAAGTAGACGAATGATTGCGATTACAGCCCGTCAGACTGGCTACAGTCCCTGTATCCTTAACCATTGTGTTATACTGCCTCTTCTATGCAAAACATGATTTTCGGAAGTATTGCTTTCTTGTCATTTCTTGAAAATCAACTGGCACATTCCTTCTCTCCCCAATCTTGGACTTAACACTGAATACCAGTTTCATAAGTAAGATGCTTCACATACAATACAATGTGATTCTTTACATTTAATCTGTAGCCCACTATCACTTTCTAAGAGACTAAAATATTTTTAACTTTAGGAAAGCAAGTTTTAGTAAAACAACCTAAAATGGGGGAAGGTAGTAAATATCTGAAGTTTCTTTTTCTGAGCAGCAGAATTGTAAATTCAATTGCGATCATGATCCATCTGGCTTGTCAATTTATAACAATGTTTTGAAGAACTAATTAACATGTATAATTTTGGATATTGTAACATGAATGAGGATTGCTGATTACTGAAAACCACAGAGCCATGTAGATTTGAACCATTATATAAAAATTGTGGTTTTCAATCCCAAGCGAGCCATCAAAGTTGCTGTCAATCCTTCTATACTTTAGTCGGCTTATTGAATTCATGGAAAAATATTTTCCATGAAGCTATTTCAAACTTACTTCATTCTTGTAAATCCATAAGAAAGCCTCTTGCTTCTATGCCCTATCTTTTACTCTACACTTGAGGTAATGAGAGAATGCCACAATTTATTGTGTAAGGTAGGTGTTCTTTTTTTGCATTTCTTTTTTTTCTTTTTCTGAGGAAGATTTGCCCTAAACTAACATCTGCCACCCATCTTCCTCTTTTTCACGTGAGTTGCCACCACAGCATGGCCACTGACAGACGAGTGGTGTGGATCTGCACCCGGGAACTGAACCCAGGTCGCTGAAGCAGAGCTCACCGAACTTAACCACTAGGCCACCAGGGCTGGCCTAGAGTAGGTGTTATTATTTAACCATTTTATGATCAACATCTTTTGATATAATAATCTATGCTTATATAAATTAGCAATTTTGAGGTATGTATTCACTTCCCTTCTATGTACTATGTACTCACTTCCCTTCTCCATTTGGAGTATGGAGGATTCTGAAAGTATTCCATTAGACGTGCTTGAATATTCCCTAATTATAAAATTCTCTGAGAAATGCCAAATTGCAAAGAACTTTAAATTAGATCACAGAAATTCCTTAAGAAAACATGACTGCTATTTTCTTTCTACAATTTCTTTATCCACCCATAATCTGTCAGCTATTTCCATAAACCCTTTATAAGTAGCTCATCTAGGATGATGACTTTCTACCATTCTCCCATGTCGTATGAAAATATGTTAAGTATCACTGATACTGTTGGGTATTACATGCCTAAAGTGAAGCCAGCGTTGTTCTTTTTGTTTGTTTGTTTGTTTTGTGAGGAAGATCAGCTCTGAGCTAACATCCATGCCAATCCTCCTCTTTTTTTTTTGCTGAGGAAGACCGGCCCAGGGCTAACATCTATTGCCAATCCTCCTCCTTTTTTTTTTTTTTCCCTTTTTCTTCCCAAAGCCCCAGTAGATAGTTGTATGTCAAAGTTGCATATCCTTCTAGTTGCTGTATGTGGGATGCCTCCTCAGCATGGCTGGGGAAGTGGTGCGTCGGTGCGCTCCAGGGATCCGAACCCAGGCCGCCACTAGCGGAGCGTGTGCACTTAACCAATAAGCCACAGGTCTGGCCCCCAAAGCCAGAGCTTTATGTGTTTGTTTTATGATTTTTATTTTAGAAACTCACTAGTAACTAACTTGCTTTAGACATTCCAGCTGTTTCCCAGCAGCAGTCTTAGGGAGAGAACTACCAATGTATTTTTTTTAATTTTAAAATTTAAATTTAAATTAAAAAAAAATTCTCTTGTACTTTTTTTATACCTTATTCTACAGACCAGAAACTTATTCAAATAAATTACTTTAATATTTTTCACCCAGATCTATTCGTCCTATTAAAGTAACTTCAAAACTCATGCCATAAACAAACATATTGATTTTGGCTCTAGAGGGCTTTTATAATGGATTTCATAATATTCTCATATCCTTTTTATAATTAAGCACACTTTAACTCCAGATCCACTATCTTTTTAACAACATAGATGCATATACGAATGGAGTCATACTGCCAGTGGGCTCGACTACATATTGAACGTGCAGGTCATTTTCATGATGAGCTTTTATTTATTTTATTTATTTAGTGTACTGTGCTTTCCTCTGAGATGATTTTATTAAACAACTAATAAAGAAGTGTAGGTGCAAAAGGGTATATATCAAAGCATGTAGGATACATCACATGCTGAATACAAATGTGCTGTTGAGAATGCGTAATATCACAAAATAATGAGATGAGAAAATTTTGCTAGTTGATACCCACAAGCAAATACAACAGTCCAGGCTTGGACTGAATCAATAAACTCCACATGTGACCAGACAGCAAACAATTTTTACAAACACAAAGATCTTTCTTTTTATTTGCCTGGGGTTTTTTTCATTATATTTAATAGGAATGAATTTGTGTCATTTGCATAAATTAGAACAGTTACACAGTAGCCAGTCAGAGCAGTTGGTAAAGTAGAATGGGGTTAACCATTACTCCTGGAGTATTCATCTTTGTGAATATGCTCAATATTTGCATTCAAGTATAAAAATGGAGAAAGAATAACTTAATATTTAATACCAATAAAAATTAACAGACTATATTAGCAAAAAAGGCTATTAACATAAAAATGGTGTGTCATTTTTATTTATGTTGGGGGATAAGAATAAAAATATAAATACCTTCTTTCTATATTTATGCTAAGTAGTTTTGCAATGTCCAGAGGATGTCTGGGCTATGTGACCTTGAAGGAGAAAAATCACATGCACTTATTTAGCCAACTAGAAGCTGGGACTTCTATGTACTTCTTAGATAAAACACAAGATTCTGATAATGTCTTATTATGTTGAGAGTATGCACCTGGTCTGGTGTGAATACAACCACACTCTGCTTCCCATGGCTTGCAAGCCACAGCTGGCTCCAGGCTAGGTCTCCTCTGAAGTCACTTGTAAGCCTGACTGAAAGAAAGAACAAAGGAATGAAGCAGAGGAGTATTCTCCTCTCATACATGGCTTTAGTGTTATTTAGACATTTTAGACAAAAAACAGTCATTGAAGTTTACATCTCAGTCTGATTTTTGGAAGACCAGAAAAATAGAGTCAAAGCTTTAATTACATATACACACAGAATTTTTTCCAAGATAGGTTTCTTCTAACCTAAGTCTGTGTCTATTTTTCTTTTCCTCTAAATTCTTAAAAATGACTAAATGAATAAACACTACTGCATAAAGTGATGTCTGATTACGAAAAAAGAGGGGCTTATTTTGGGATGACTGAGAATTGTAAAAATGAAAGAGAATTCTCAGGAAGTAATCCCACGTAATCTAACCATGGTATAAATGATGCACAACAAAGAGAAGGCAATATTTTGAATGCTCTAACATTTTAATAAGTCTTAAGCTAACAGTTTAAGAATAACTATATCCAAGATCACGACTTTAAAATCAAGTAGTAGGGGCTTGCTGTTTATTTGAAAAGGTATTTCTTGGTTTATGGCATTCTTTTCTTCTGTAATATGAGAAACTGTTCTGTCCATTCTTCTTTTTGCCAGCATAGGCATATATGATCACTGACAGACTTACTAGATGCTCTGAGGACATTCTCTAATGACAGACATTGACTCCTGCATTTGGAGCTAAAATCTGTATAAAACATAGGGATTAAAATGTCAGTCAATTTCAATCATATTGAAAACATTTATTTATAAAAGCAATGCATTTGACCAAACAGTGAAAAAATGGTTTAAAATATGGTGTCAAAATTAGGAGACAAATGTTCCCATGGTAATAATAGTTCAAAGTTTGGCAGTAATCAAGGCTACTGGGGAAAAACATCTATCCTAATTGCATTGCACTGTATTATTTTTTTTACACTAAAATTTTCTGGTCTTATAAAGTTTTTATAGTCAGTGTACTTATATAATGACTGATACATACTTGTTTACATTTCTTTATGAATATTTATATTTTTTCAATATTTCTATTTGTGGATATTATTTTTTAAATGTATATATGGTAAAATTGTGACATACTAACCAATGTCATGAAATGGATGTTCATTATTTTATTAATTTTTTTTTCAAAGTAGGGTTTAGACATAACTATACTTTAGGACATTAACTCCTGTTGTAAAAAATATGTTTTGTTGGCTTATGACAAGCATTTTTAGGAATGAAAAGGCCCTTTCCTTTTAAAGAATAATAATGTGAACTGCAGGTTCTGGCTCTCAGTCTGGAAACTTGAGTGTGTGAAGTTGCCTGAAAAAATCCTTCCTGACCACCATATGGAATAAGAATGGAGTGGACAAAGAAGATGAGAAGCAAAACATTTTAATACTCAACTTATTTTATCATCAAGTTGATAAATTGCCCCTTCTTCGTAATGCAAATAACTTAGACATTATAATTTTGAATTCTATAACAAAATACGTCAGAACATACATTTTGAATTAAAAGTAAGAAACCTTTTCTAAATGAAATAATTGAAATGCTCTCCATAATGCCAAAACAACCTGTTGAAATATGGAGACAATTTTTTTCTAAGTGCTGTTTACAACTGATTTTTCTACCAAGGAATGGATGTCACTTGAGGGCTCAAGGGCAGCCATTTTCTGAAGTTGCCTTGTACCACATGTGCTAGAATTAGAATCATTTAATGAGCCTATGAATATATGTGTGCCCTAGATCATTTACTTTTTAAATAATTGATAGACTGTATTTTTTAGAGTAGTTTTAGTTTTATAGAAAAATTGAGTGGAAAGTACAGAGAGTTTCCATATATCCTCTTCCCCCAACCTGTTCCACCCCTCAGCGTCTCTAATTATTAACACCCTGCATTATTGTGGTACATGTGTTACAATTGATGAGCCTACAGTGATACATTATTATTAGCTAAAGTCCAGAGTTTTCCTCAGGGTTCACCCCTTGTGTTGTGCAGTTCTGTGAGATTTGACAAAAGTATAATGACATGTATCCATCACTACAGTATGACAGAGCAGTTTCACTGCCTAAAAATTCCCCTGTACTTTTCCATTCACCCCTTCCTCCCCCAACTTCTGCAACCACTGATCTTTTTATTGTCTCCATATTTTGGCCTTTTGTAGAATATCATATAGTTGGAGTCATACAAACATATACTTTTTAAGAAACCAGCAGAGATTCTGACACACAGGCAAACATGGTAACCAGTGGAGTAAGGAAGCCAAACAGAAGAGTTCTCAATTTCAAAAGCCCACTGTTGTACTAATTAGTGGTTATGTTGCTGACAGATGTTAGGTCTAAGAAGACTGAATGTTAATGTAATGAATAAACTAGAAATTAATAAGCAGAATGAAATATTTGGGTTAAAAAATCTTCATCTTGAAGATTTAGTTTGCAGCGGGGCTACAAAAGTGAATAGACCTCACAATGGGAAGGCAGATGGTTGACCATGGCATCTGAATGTAAAGTAGAGTAGGTTTCCATGAAATATCCTAAACATAATAAATTTAACAGACTATGTCTTCTGAATATATCCCTGTGCTCACAGGGTAGGGTGAAAGGTAGAAAGGGAGGGGAGAGGGGACTAATATGTACAACTGGGATAATGAAATTTCCTAATGTACCTCTAGGAAAGTACCTGGTCTCATTGGATCTAACCTGAGGTCTCTTTACCACAGAACATTTTTAAGAGAGGTTTATTAACGGCTTTTAATATAACAAAAACAAAAGCTTTAGAATATACATTATATTTGCCTACCCTAAATCTGCATGATTTGATCTATTTAAAAATAAAATAGAAATAGATTTTAAATAGAATATGGATTTATATTAATTCAATGTGATAAAAATCAAATCATTTGCTGTTCACAAATTTTGGTTGACAATACCTTTCAAAACATGAATTTCATTGGAGAGGTAAGAAAAAATACAAAGCTATTCACAAATAAAAGATATATCTATACAGTATGCATTTTGTTGCAAAAGAAAAGGGATAAACACGAAAATGCTAACTTGAAGGAGGAATGACGAAGAGGAAAGTTTTACCTATTTGAACCAACTGCATTTATATTAAGATCTAGGAAATAAGAAGCTTCTGGATAGAGCAAAGAAAGCTGTGGCAACAAATACCAGTTGCTTTTCTTTTCTTACCTCAATTCATTCCTAGTTGAGCATTGCCTTTAGTTTTAAGTAACATGCTTAGGTTGAAAATGATTAAAATGAGGACTAGAATAACAGTATGCACAAGTTAACAAGATAATATATATGAACATCTCACCTCCTAGGATCCTTACTTGTTTTTGTCCACCGCATCCCTCATTCCATTTTTATAAGCACTCTAAATTCATTTTGAGGAATCCAACATTGTACAGAGATCTTGAGAAACGCTGAATCAAGTGGCCTGCTCTCCATCTTTGGAAAACAAAAGATTTCTTGGAGACTATTTCTACCATGCTTTCTCTCACCCTCCTGATACAGTCAAAGACACATTGAAATACATCTTGGACACTGATCTTAAGAAGAGGGTGGAGATCATTTTTCCCAGCAACAATGCCTTAACTACACACTTCCTATCATGTGGTTGTTCCTTTCTACCCTTCTGAGGTGCCTCAATTTTTTCTAAATTCCAAATGTGATTTCTCAGCCTTATTATTGACTTTCAGATTTTCTAATAGTTTCAAAATAAAATCCATTTTGTTAGGATAGCCAGAATCATAATTTCCATAATTGCTTGTGAAGAAATCATCATAAACCGATATACAACTGTCTTACAAACTCTCTGCCTATATGCTACAAGAAATGCTGCTTGAGAGCCCCCCACATATTTACTCTACATATGTACAGGAAAAAAAAGAGGCTATCTTTTGCATGTAATATTAAGAAATAAAATTCTTGGGGGGCAAAGTACATATTTTGTTTAATAGAAATTATTTCTCATGACACTAGATAAGCTAAAAGCGGGAGGAGATTGAAGGGAATTATTATTGAACTTAACATTTAAGGTATCAAAATTCATGTTATCAAGGAATATTAATAATGCATCAAAGTTCCCAATAACAATAAATAATAATAATGATAAAAGGAAAAGGCTATTTCTATCAAATAATGAATCAAAAAGTATTTATTATTGTACTTAATTTGCATATAAATCATTTATAAAGCAGAGAGCTACTTGGCAAAGTATACACAAAGAATAATCCATGATGACACAACGTTAACAATCAGTCAAGCATATAATATTTACGGATTTACATAAATTCCTTCTGTTCTGCTATGTGACTGTCAAGGTCAGATAAAGAATTTATGAATAATCTATGTTCTTAAATACCAATAATTAAAAACAATTGTTGTAATACCAACAATTAATAATTACACAAATGAGATGCCTGTCTTACCACACATGTAACTTCCATCATCTAATAGCAAGAATAATCATATTATAAATGAAAGCTTACTCTTGTAACCTCATGAAATATATCTTATGATTTAATGAGGATATTAAGTCTTATTTTATTTCACTATTGTTCAATCACTGCTTTGTCCTTTCACTGCTTTATATTCCCCAGAATTATTTACAATATCCCTTGTGTCTTATCTCTCCAGCTTGTTGTCCTGGAATGATTTTCCCATGTTATCATCCTGTATTATAGTATATTTAAAATAACATAAGAAAGTAAGTGTGAAACCTATCAAATTAAAATGAGTGTCTTCAATAGTATAAAAAAGGGCATCAAGAAAAGTTTTATTTTTGGAGGAAGTGGTCAGAGAGGTCGCAGCCTTAATGTTGAATATTCATTCAACATTTCCCCCTCTCTGTGAACAACAGCTTTGTTGTTCAAAGCTGAAAGGAAAGGGAGAAATCCTCTGGTGCACTATAGCACTAGTGAAAGCATTATCATGGTAAAGACAAAGCTGAGTTCTAAGTATGTAGAGATAAAAATGATGATTGATACCAGATTGTGGAAAGTTCAACCACTAGACAAAGTAGCTTTTATTTTATAATGTAAGCAATGGAACGTCATTTAATCAGCCTTCTTCCCTGCCTCTCCTCTCACCCCAGCAGATAATGCTAATTAAACACAAAATATCACTTTGACCTTCCTCATTCGCCATTGAAAATCAGAAAAAAGAAATAAAGAGATCTTCTGCCCTGAAGAAAGCAGCATGCTGAACCATAATGTTAGAGAGATTGTCCTCTGTTTGATTCCCCCCTGAAGAGACAATCTGGAAAAGCCAACCCACATACTTCTTATATTTGTCATAGCATAGCAAATGACTTTCTTTTACTATATATTCAGACAATACCACAAGAAAATAATACAATCAGTAAAAGAGTAGGTCAGGAATTAAAATGTGTCTTATAATCTAATAAATTTTTCCAATGTCAAAGAAGTTGGAACTCAGAGTGACTTTTTTGTGAGTGTGCGAAATGTCAATCAAGCAATATGAACTACCACCCACAAAATTCACACTGTGTCCTGTTGGATGACGTCCATAAAGAAAATAAATCTCTTTTAGTAGAATCAAACTACATGCATGACTCTATTTCAAAAAGTCATGTGTGTGAATATTTAAATAGTTCTGAATTTAAATAAGTTGTCCATATTCTAGTAACTGCAAGTAAATATGTAATGTTATTTCTTAATAATTAATTTAATTTTGTAATCAAGTCCCTGTTTTTCAGGTTTTTACCATAAACTATTTAATTATGTCATTATATATTTTTTCATATAATTATAAACTACCCAGAGTAGAATGGCTACATAAAAGCTTCTATTCACTCATTTATTCATAAAGTATTTTATTTTATTTTTAATTTTTTCTTTATTGCAGTAACATTGGTTTATAACATTGTAAAATTTTCACGTTTACAACATTGTACTTCTATTTCTGCATAGATTACATCATGTTCACCACCAAAATACTAATTACAACCCATCACTACACACATGTACCGAATTATCCCTTTCACCCTCCTCCCTCCCCACTTCCCCTCTGGTAACCACCAATCCAATCTCTGTCTCTATGTGTTTGTTTATTGTTGTTATTATCTACTACTTAATGAAGGAAATCATATGGTATTTGACCTTCTCCCTCTGACTTATTTCACTTTGCATTATACCCTCAATGTCCATCCATGATGTCACAAATGGCTGGATTTCATCGTTTCTTATGGCTGAGTAGTATTCCATTGTGTATATATACCACAGCTTCTTTATCCATTCGTCCCTTGATGGGCACTTAGGTTGCTTCCAAGTCTTGGCTATTGTGAATAACGCTGCAATGAACACATGGGTGCATGTACCTTTACAAATTGGTGTTTTCAAGTTCTTTGGATAAATACCCAGCAGTGGGATAGCTGGATCATATGGTAGTTCTATCCTTGATTTTTTGAGGAATCTCCATACTGTTTTCCATAGTGGCTGCACCAGTTTGCACTCCCACCAGCAGTGTATGAGAGTTCCCTTCTCTCCACATCCTCTCCAACACATGTTGTTCCCTGTCTTGTTAATTACAGCCATTCTGACGGGCGTCAGGTGATATCTCATTGTAGTTTTGATTTGCATTTCCCTGATAGTGATTTTGAACATCTTTTCATGTGTCTGTTGGCCATCTGTATATCTTCTTGGGAGAAATGTCTGTTCAGGTCTTTTGCCCATTTTTTAATTGGGTTGGTAGTTTTTTTGTTGTTGAGATGCATGAGTTCTTTATATATTTTGGAGATTAAACCCTTATCAGAAGTATGGTTTGCAAATATCTTCTCCCAATTGTTAGGATGTCTTTTCGTTTTGTTGATGGTTTCCTTTGCTGTGCAGAAGCTTTTTAGTTTGACGTAGTCCCATTTGTTTATTTTTTCTATTGCTTCTCTTGCCCGGTCAGACATGGTGTTTGAAAAGATGTTGCTAAGACTGATGTCGAAGAGCGTACTGCCTATGTTTTCTTCTAGAAGTTTCACAGTTTCAGGTCTTACATTCAAGTCTTTAATCCATTTTGAGTTAATTTTTGTGTATGGTGTAAGGTAAGGGTCTACTTTCATTTTTTTGCATATGGCTATCCAGTTTTCCCAACACCATTTGTTGAAGAGACTTTCTATTCCCCATTGTATGTTCTTGGCTCCTTTGTCAAAGATTAGCTGTCCATAGATGTGTGGGTTTACTTCTGGGCTTTCGATTCTATTCCATTGATCTGTGTGTCTGTTTTTGTGCCAGTACCATGCTGTTTTGGTTACTATAGCTTTGTAGTATATTTTGAAATCAGGGAGTGTGATACCTCCAGCTTTGTTCTATTTTCTCAGGATTCCTTTAGCTATTCGGGGTCTTTTGTTGTTCCATATAAATTTTAGGATTCTTTGTTCTATTTCTGTGAAAAATGTTGTTGTAACTTTGATAGGGATTGCATTGAATCTATAGATGGCTTTAGGAAGTATGGACATCTTAACTATGTTAATTCTTCCAATCCAAGAGCACGGAATATCTTTCCATTTCTTTGTGTCTTCTTCAATTTCTTTCAGCAATGTTTTATAGTTTTTGGTGTACAGATCTTTCACCTCTTTGGTTAAGTTTATTCCTAGGTATTTTATTCTTTTTGTTGCAATTGTAAATGGGATGGTATTCTTAATTTCTCTTTCTGCTACTTCGTTGTTAGTGTACAGAAGTGCAACTGATTTTTGTATGTTGATTTTGTATCCTGCAGCTTTACCATATTCGTTTATTACTTCTAAAAGTTTTCTGGTGGATTCTTGAGGGTTTTCTATATATAAAATCATGTCATCTGCAAATAGTGACAGTTTCACTTCTTCCTTTCCAATTTGGATCCCTTTTATTTCTTTCTCTTGCCTGATTGCTCTGGCTAGGACTTCCAGTACTATGTTAAATAGGAGTGGTGACAGTGGGCATCCTTGTCTGGTTCCTGTTCTTAGAGGGATGGCTTTCAGTTTTTCACCACTGAGGATGATATTAGCTGTGGGTTTCTCATATATGGTCTTTATTATGTTGAGGTACTTTCCTTCTATATCCATTTTATTCAGAGTTTTTATCATAAATGGATGCTGGATCTTGTCAAATGCTTTCTCTGCATCTATTGAGATGATCATGTGATTTTTATTCTTCATTTTATTAATGTGGTGTATTACGTTGATTGATTTGCGAATGTTGAACCATCCCTGCATCCCTGGAATAAATCCCACTTGATCATGGTGTATAATCTTTTTAACGTATTGTTGTATGCGATTTGCTAGTATTTTATTGAGGATTTTTGCATCGATGTTCATCAGTGATATTGGCCTGTAATTTTCTTTTTTTGTGTTGTCCTTGTCTGGTTTTGGTATCAGGGTAATGTCAGCTTCGTAGGATGTGTTAGGAGCTTCCCCCTCCTCAATTTTTTGGAAGAGTTTGAGAAGGATAGGTATTAAGTCTTCTTTGAATGTTTGGTAGAATTCACCAGGGAAGCCGTCTGGTCCTGGACTTTTATTTTTGGGGAGGTTTGTGATTACTGTTTCGATCTCCTTACTGGTGATTGGTCTATTCAAATTCTCTACTTCTTCTTGATCCAGTTTTGGAAGGTTGTATGATTCTAAGAATTTATCCATTTCTTCCAGATTGTCGAATTGGTTGGCATATAGCTTTTCATAGTATTCTCTTATAATCTTTTGTATTTCTGAGGTGTCTGTTGTAACCTCTCCTCTTTCATTTCTGATTTTACTTATTTGTGCCTTCTCTCTTTTTTCTTGGTGAGTCTAGCTAAAGGTTTGTCAATTTTGTTGATCTTTTCAAGGAACCAGCTCTTGGTTTTATTAATTTTTCTATTGTTTTTTGGTCTCTATTTCATTTATTTCTGCTCTGATTTTTATTATTTCCCTTCTTCTACTGATTTTGGGCTTGGTTTGTTCTTCTTTTTCCAGTTCCTTCAGGTGCATTGTTAGATTGTTTATTTGAGATTTTTCTTGTTTGTTGAGATAGGCCTGTATCGCTATAAACTTCCCTCTTAGAACCGCTTTTGCTGTATCCCATAAATTCTGGCATGTCGTATTTTCATTTTCATTTGTCTCCAGGTATTTTTTGATTTCTTCTTTGATTTCTTCGTTAACCCAGTCGTTGTTCAGTAGCATTTTGTTTAATCCCCACGTATTTGTGGCTTTTCTGATTTTCTTCCTATAGTTGATTTCTAGTTTCATACCGTTGTGATCAGAAAAGATGCTTGGTATTATTTCAATCTTCTTAAATTTATGGAGACTTGTTTTGTGGCCTAATATGTGATCAATCCTGGAGAATGTTCCATATGTCTTTGAAAAGAACGTGTATTCTTCGGTTTTTGGGTGGAATGCTCTGTATGTATCTACTAGGTCCATCTGTTGTAGTGTGTCGTTTAAGGCCAATGTTTCCTTATTGATCTTCTGTTTGGATGATCTATCCGTTGGTGTAAGTGGAGTGTTAAAGTCCCCTACTATTATTGTGTTACTGTCTATTTCTGTTTTTATGTCTGTTAATAATTGCTTTATATATTTAGGTGCACCTACATTGGGTGCGTAGATATTTACAAGTGTTATATCCTCTTGTTGGATTGTTCCCTTGATCATTATGTAATGCCCTTCTTTGTCTCTTTTTACAGTTTTTGTTTTAAAGTCTATTTTGTCTGATATGAGTACTGCTACCCCAGCTTTCTTTTCATTGCCATTTGCGTGGAGTATCTTTTTCCATCCCTTCACTTTCAGTTTGTGAGTGTCTTAAATCTGAAGTGTGTCTCTTGTATGCAGCATATATATGGGTCTTGTTTTTTTATCCAGTCAGCCACCCTATGACTTTTAATTGGAGCATTTAGTCCATTGACGTTTAAAGTAGCTATTGATAAGTATGTACTTACTGCCATTTTTTAACTTTTTTTTTTTCTCAGTGTTTTAGTAGTCCTTCTCTGTTCCTTTCTTCTTCTATACAGAATTGATGGTCACTTTAGTTTGACCTCAGTCTGAAAGCTGTACTCTTTAACTCCCCTCCTCCCTCATGTTTTTGATATCATATCTAACCTCTTTGTTGTGCATTTGTATCCATTACATTCTAATCATGGAAATAGATAATTTTTCCTATTTGTGGTCTTTTCTTTTCCCCTTAAATCAGTCCCTTTAACATTTCTTGTAGCACTGGTTTCTTGGTGACAAACTCCTTTAATTTTTGCTTATCTGGGAAAATTTTGATCTCTCCTTCCATTTTGAATGATAACCTTGCTGGGTAGAGTATTCTTGGCTGTAAGTTTTTTCCTTTTAGCACTTTAAATATATCGTGCCATTCTCTTCTAGCCTGTAAGGTTTCTGCTGAGAAGTCAGCTGATAGCCTTAGGGCGTTTCCTTTTTGTGTAACTTGACATTCTCTTGCGGCTTTTAGGATTCTCTCTTTATCTTTAATTCTGGACATTTTGATTATGATGTGTCTTGGTGTGGGCCTCTTTGGGTTTATCTTGTTTGGGGCTCTCTGTGATTCCTGTACCTGGATGTCTGTTTCCTTCCTTAGGTTAGGGAAGTTTTCATCTATTATTTCTTGAAATAGATTCTCTGACCCCTTGTCTCGCTCTTCTCCTTCCGGGACACCTATAACACGGATGTTAGTGCACTTGATGTTGTCCCAGAGGTCCCTTAGACTGTTCTCAGTCTTTTTAATTCTTTGCTCTTTTACCTATTCACCTCAGGTAATTTCTTCTAGTCTTTCATCCAGCTCACAGATCCGTTCTTCTGTATCCTCTACTCTGCTTTTGAGTCCTTCTAATGAATTTTTCATTTCCAGTATTGTATTCTTCATTTCTGATTGGTTCTTTTTTATATCTTCCATTTCTTTGTTGACATTCTCACTGAGATCATCTATTCTTCTCCCCAGATCAGTGAGCATCCTTAACACTCTTAGTTTGAACTCTCTGTCGGGTAGGTTGCTCATTTCTGTTTCACTTAGTTCCTTTTCTGGGGTTTTGTCCTGTTCCCTTACTTGGAATGTATTCTTTTGCCTCTTCATTTTGCCTCTTTCCCTGTGCTTGTGTCTACGTATTAGGTAGGTAAGTTACGTCTCCTGTTCTTGGATAGGTGACCTTATATAAGTGATGCCTTAGGAGGCTTCCAGTGTGCTTCCCTCAGTTCTCAATGTTCCAGGGGTGACCCCTATGTGGGCTACGTGTATCCTTCTGCTGTGGCCTGTTTGCTCTCCCTGTAGGCGCCCAGGGAGGCTGAGTTATGCTCCTGGCCAGCTGTTGTAATGCTCAGCTGCTTGTAGTTGTTGTGGGCCCTTCAGTCTCTTTCTCAGGTGTGCGGAGCCCCAGAACAGTTGGCTGCAAGTTCTAATACCACATTTGTGTTGCAGTATTTCTTTTAAGTGAGTAGGCCCCCAGTGTGGCAGGTTGTTAGGCTCAGGGCCTTACAATTGCTGTAAGCCTCTAGCCTATTAGGTCTCTTGTCAGCTCTCTGAGGATTGCAGCTGGGTGGGGCTGGCCTCAGGCACAGGAGCACCCAATTGTTTCAGGTTTTGGAAGGTGGAGCAAACCTCCTATGTGGGTCTTTGAGAAGCACAAGTCTTCTGCGGCTGAGAAGCCCTGCCGCCCACAGGTCCACACACACAGTCAACACAGTCCTGCCCCGTCTGAGTGCCCCGACCTCCCCAAGCGGACCCAGTCTCTCCACGGTGGGAGCCCCACACACTCTGCCACTGCCCCACACTCTCCACCTGCTCCTTGTGCACACCCTGCCCCACTGAAGTCGGCTCAGTTGCCAGGCTGCAGAGAATCCAGTCACCAATCTATGTAGGCCCACAAGTTGCCTGAGGGCTTGTTGTTGGGTGGGGCCAGTCTCTAGGGTGGGCTGCCTGCCCTGGCTGAGCTAGATTAAATCGGTGCTCTAGCGGGTGGGGCAGACCCTGGGCTAGCAGGCCTCAGGGTGAACTCCAATGGCGTCTGTGTCAGCACGCCCACACCAGGCCACAACAATGGCCACCGCCAATGTCCCAGTCCCTGGAGAGGTCTCACCCCTCACCGAGATGCACTCAGGGCCTATTAGGTAAGTCTCTTGTCACCAGAGCACTGTACACCTTTCTTTCTGGTGATTTCAGGATGCTTCCTGAAATGGGTGAGTTTGCACGCGGGCCCTTTAAGAGCCAGTTTTAGTTTCTTTGTGAACCGGGTTTTCTGGGGGTGCTCCCCAATGCTTTAGTAGCAGGCAAAGTCAGATATTATGCCGCTGGTCTCGATTGTGCTGGGTCCACAAAATCCCCACAGCGGGGGCGCTCCCCGGCTCAGGGCCCTGCGCCTCCAGGGAGGGTGCGTACCTGTGAGCTGCTCCCGGCGGCTGTGAAGCTGGCGGCTTGTGAAGGCGGCGTTTTTCCTCTCCGGAAGGGAGTCTCTGCCTCTTCCACCTCAGTTAGGATTGTCCGTTGTTGCAGGAGTTCCTCTCATCCAGTTTTCAGTTCTGTCTCAGGGGTAATTTTTCCACGAGTAGTTGTAAATTGGCTGCGTCCACGGGAGGAGGTGAGTTCCGAGTCTGCTTACGCCGCCATCTTGACTCCGCCTCCTCATAAAGTATTTTAGACCTACTATGTGCCAAGTACTGCCCTAGGAGCCATGGACACATGGTACATAAGACGGGCTAAATACCTATCTTCATGGATATTTATTCCATAAGCTCATGCTCTTGTCTTAGTTTGGGCAGCTGTAACAAAATACCACAGCTTGTGAGGCTTAAACAATAAACATTTATTTCTCTCGGTTCTGAAGGCTGGGAAGCCCAAGACCATTGTGCTGGCAGATGTAGTGTCTAGTGAGAGCCTGTTGCCTGGTTTGCAGATGGCCACCTTCTTGCTCTATCCTCACATGGTGGAGAGAGGAAGCTCTGGTTTCTCTTCCTCCTCTTACAAGGGCATTAATGGGAGCCCATGAGGGAGCTCCACCCTCATGATCTCATCTAAACCTAGTTACCTCTCAAAGGCCCCACCTCCTAATACCCTCTGTGATATTGTGATTTATAATAAGAAGTATATATCTGGTCTTTGACCCAGTTTCTGGCACAAAGCTCCTAAAACCCTTGGAATTTCCTAAGTGATGAGGGGAATAAAGATGTCTTTTGTTATGAAGAGATGACTTTTGAAGAGCACCTAAGAATAGGTGCTGGTTGCCAGGAGCACCAGCCACGTGATTAGAGGATTAGAACTCTCAGTCCCACCAACCCCACCTTCAGGGAGAGGAGAAGGACTGGAGGTTGAGTCAATCACCGGTAGCCAATGATTAAATCAATCATGACTATGTAATGAGGCCTTCATGAAAATCCAAAAGGACAGAGATTCGGGAACTTCTGGATTGACGAATATGTGGGGGTGCTAAGAGAGTGGTAGCTTGGAGAGGTCATGGAAGCTCTGCACTTTTTCCCCATGCTTTGCCCTACGCATGTCTTCCATCTGGATGTTTATCTTTATCCTTTTATAATAAACTGGTAAAGCTAAGTAAAATGTTACTCTAAGTTCTGTGAACATTTCTAACAAATTAATCAAATCTAAGGAGGGGATTGTTGGAACCTCCAATCTACAGCCAGTTGGTCAGAAGCACAGATGACAACCTAGGCTTGTGATTAGCATCTGAAGGTGGGGACAGTCTTGTAGGACTGAGCCTTTAACCTGTGGGATCTGATGCTATCTCTGGATAGATGGTGTTAGAATTTAGTTGGATTGTAGGACAACCAGCTGATGTCCTAGAATTGCTTGGTGTTGTGAGGAAACCATCTTCCAGTTCATATTGGAAATTGGGTGCAGAATAAGACATCACATTGGGGATTAGGGCTTCAACATAGGAATCTGAGGGGGATACAACCGTTCAATCCATAACTGCTCTCTAATGTTTCTATTGCTCCAAACAGATATGCATGGAGTTATTTTTCTCAGCAAAAATGACCTAGTTTTTGATGTGCTTCTCGTTGATATCTTTTAAATATCATTTTAAATATCTTTTAAAATTTTGTCATTTTCTATAATCTAAATCAATTACAGAAAAGAATCGTTCAAATACTCACTTTTCAATCAGGCGATCTCTGCGTTAGGAGTTCCATGTAAGGCATACGTTTATATGCCTTAATTTTGTTTTGAGTTCTTATTTTTTATGCCTTTTAGACCCCTGAATTTCCATATATTCCATTTTGACTATAAAATCCTTTTCTATTATCATCTCCAGTCTATTTAATTAAATGAATATCTTCCAATCTCTTACGGAATGATCAAAAATTGACTGACAGGGATGGCTTTTCCTAGGCTTTATAAAAGCTGCCAATCTCAACCTCATATTTCCTAACTTTTTCCACGATATTCTTACTCAGAAAGTCAATCCTACTTGAGAGTGGAAGCTAGTAAGGTCACTAAAAATAGAGCAACCAATCCTTTATCTATCAAGTTAACTACATTATGACACTTCATTTCTTCATATAATTTATCCTACTGATTTTTTCACTAGCTGTCTATTTATTTAACAACATAAACCAAAGTGCTTCTTTTCTTTAATTTTGAGAATATTTGCCTTATTTACTCCTATGTTGCCACCTCTGTGAGATCCCTCGTTAACTGATTTTAGCCTGGAACATCAATTGGAACCTATTATGTTTTCCCCGCATTATGCACTCATTGGTGTCAAAGGAGAGATGAAGTCCTCATCTGCAAAATTACTGAAACCATGAACTTTTTGTGCTCCTCGTTCCTGAACTCAAATAACTGTGGACAAAGATATGAAATTTATGGTGCCAACCCTTTAGTTTGCAAAGCACATCTAGTTTCTCAGCTCTTCCGCAGATCATAGAGTCCACTGAAATGCTCAATCGATATGGTAAAACCTCAAGATAATACTCCGTGAGTAATTATCATTTTAATGTGTTAATATTTTCTGATCAACAATGCTAAGTAGGCTCCATGCTCAAAGGAAGCTGAGGTACATATGGAATCTGCTCTAAAGGGAGGGGGCTACAGAAGGACGGATGAAGCCTGAAGCTGAGCCAGTTTTGTCAGGCAACCCCCTCTTAGAATCACAAGGTGGAGGGTGAATGTTTGCATTACTACAATTCTGCTGACTCAGTCTCTCTACATCCAAATAACTGGGAGAGCCTTATAACCAACAACTCTAAGTAACAGGGAAGATTCTTGAAATGACAGTTGCTGCTCCAAAAGCCTCAATCAGCCATATGACCTGAAATCTTCTGCATGAAAATTTTACACTAGAGTTCACTTGACCTTAGCACCAGGAAAGATTTGGATTGGTGAGTGACCTAGAAATCATGTAGTTTACAGACAGCCTCCTAAAAACATGGAGATGTCTGAGAACTTGTAAAACAAAACATCATGGGTTTGGTATCTCAGAACTCTGGAAAATATGGGAGACTAGGCTTGGAGAACTGAGAACAGTGTATACATCTGACTCCCTCATACATTCTGGAAATCAGGGAAAAGACAAACTTACAACACACACCATGCCAAAAAGGAGTAACTCCATCAGAGTAAAAATGAAAGCAAGAAAAGTCCAGGTGTCAAGAGAAAATGTGAGAAGGATTGGTATAAATTCTTCTTTAGATGTTCAGTAGAATTCTCCCTTGAAGATATCTGGTTCTGGGCTTTTATTTGTTGGGAGAATTTTGATTACTAATTCAATCTCCTTGTTCATTGTTGGTCTGTACAGATTTTATCTTACTTCATGGTACACTCTTTGAAAGTTGTATGTTTCTAGGAATGTATCCATTTCTTCTAATTTATCTAATTTGTTGGCATATAATTGTTCATATTACTCTAGAGAAAGGTCAATACTGTATAGTATCACTTATATGTGGAATCTAAAAAAAAAAAAGCCAAAAAATCACAAAAACCTATTTCATAAAAACAGAATAAAATAGTGGGTTGCCAGGGCTGCTGGGAGGGAGAAATGGGGAGATGTAGGTCAAAGGGTACAAACTTTCAGTTATAAGAAGAATAAGTTGTGAGGATCTAATGTATAGCATGGTGACTATAGTTAACAGTACGGTATTGTGTACTTGAAAGTTGCTGGGAGGACATACTAAGTGTTCTCAATGCACACATATACACACACACATACACAAAAGTTAACTATGTGAGATGATGAATGTGTTAATTATCTTGACCTTGGTAATCATTCTACCTGTATATCAAATCATCAGGTTGTACACTTATATATACAATTATATTTGTCCATTACTCCTCAATTAAGTTGGAAAATCAGATAAATAAAAATATAAAAAACAAAAAAAGAGAAAATGTGAGATAAGCTGCTTTGTCTGGCTCTTGTGACTTCAGAGAGACCCTGTTGGGAAATGATTCAAAGATTTCCAAGCTACACATTTACACTCTCCACTTCAAAATTTTGTCTCAAAATAGGCTACACTTTTCAATGTGCCCCATGATATGGGTGAGAAGGATGTTCAGCAACTGGAGGCTAAAGTGGCATTAGGTGCTCTAATCTAGGTGAAAGGGAATAGAGACCAGTGCCCCACTTATATCAGCCAGGCCAGGGAAGGCAATGACAGTTGAAATTTAAGATCCTAAGAAATCAGCCAACCCCAGAGTTAGGATTAGGAGGAGAAGAGGGAGAAAAAGAAACCCCGAATGAACTAAACATTTGTGCCAAACAAATAGATCTATAAACCCTGATTTGATTATTATTTTTAAAGTTTCAGAATTGGAGTGAGGAAAAACATTGACATTGCTAGATTAGATTATCTTGCTAGTGAACTGAACAAGAGTTCCTGAACCAACCTAAATTCCATTATAGAACTATAAATAAGGTAGATCATTTTTGTGGACATTTGAGATTTGATTGTGGATTACACACCTGTCTACCCTCTGTTTTTTACAATTTTGTCCAGGATTAATTCTGTCCTTTAAATCCTCCTTCTGAGTCCCTTTCATTTGATCTCCACAAGAACTCATTGCCCTCAAGCCTCATGATGCATTGCCTAGAACACTCTAATTCTGCCTGTTCCTCTCAAAAAATACCATATTCTGGACCTTTCTCACCCCTCATCATAATTGCATTCACTCCATCAAAATTTACATGCTCTATGTACCACTATTTCTGGCTTAGAAAAAAGGCTAACATCAATCAATTTAAAACGCACCATATAAAGAATTATGAAGGTCCCAAGACTACTTAGCCTGGAACATTGTGGCCTTTAGATATTTGGATGGCAGTTATTTTGAAGAGGAGTTTGTTGAGGGTGATTTCAATTGAAAATTGTGACATTATATCTGCGCTTACTACTTAAATGGTAAAGGTGTGTCATTAAACCTAGGTTAGGACTAAGCAGCGCTGGAGGTCCCTTTATCAGTGCCCTATCCACCAGAGTTGCTACCAGCCACGTGAAGTTACAAGCACTTGATACACAGCTAATACAAACGAAGATCTGAATTTTTAACTTATTTAATATATATTAGTTTCCACTTCAATTTAAGAACTGGAGAAATAAGAGATATCATTCTATAAACACAAATTTATTGTTTTATTAGCACTACATTTCACTTCCACTGTTGCATCGTGTATGCCTTTGCGATTGTGTTGTAGTGTGAAGCTCTGGCACATTTGTCTTTCTGGTATTATACACAAATATGACTAGGCAGTATCAATGGATTAATTCATTTCAAATGTTTTTGTCTATACACTAATGTCTACATCATTACAAATAACATTGTAAAGTGTTTATTAAAATGTTTTATGCAGACAGTATGAGTTACAGTGGTACTATGTACATTATAATTTTAAATTAAATTAAAATACTTATTTTTACTTTAATTATAATATAATTAAATTATTTTTCTAGTTAAAAATAAGAAGATACATATATTGATATTAAAATGAAGAAATATTACTGAATTAGAATAGATTAGAGATGCAGAAGCTATTACTACAATGGGAAAAGTAAAGCAAAAAAGACTTCAAAAGACTTATGTTGTTAATTTCATAATGAATGCCAGTGCATATTGCTAAGCTGAATAAAATGAAAAAAAATATGTTTGTTGCATAAAATAAATTTACACATAATAAGGTTGACAAAAGAGACATATTCATAAGATATATAGTTAAGTTGCAAGGAAAATTCTTTCCAAAGTAAAAAAATTGACAAAATTAGTCACCAGAAATTAGAATTAAATATTCAACAAAATTTTTAAAATCATATTTAACAAGATCTGAACATGAAACTTTGGCCCGCTATCAAACGACTTGATTCTTACACAAAATGAAAACTATTTTTAGATGGCAAGATAATAAATTATTCATTTATTTTATGGACATTTTATGACAATTATACATTAAAGACTAAAAAATATATATTTTAACAAAGTGAAAGATCTTCACTTAATCCTCCAATTATCTATGCAATATAAAATCTTCCCAGCAATATTTATGATCAATTGATTCCAAATATTAAAATAACAAGTTATGTGATGCAAGAGACATTGCTTGGGTAACATTGGGTACATATTTTCTCAAAGTATTTTGAAAATAAGAAAAGAATATTGCCAATTTGCAGCCTAAAAATCGAGCTTTATGACATAGATATTTTTGATTCTACTATGTTTTTCAAAAGAGAATCTCAACTAGATATGTAATAATTAGTTCTTATGACAGATGATGCTCAAGTTATTTTAGGTTAAAAAAATCTGAATTTATTGGACTTTTTAAAAATGCAAATGATAGTTTCCTTATTTCTTTACTCTATTGTATGATACATACTGAAAAAATATTATACTCTGGGTTTTTTGTGTTTGTTTTTTTGTGAGGAGGATCAGCCCTGAACTAACATCTGCCAATCCTCCTCTTTTTGCTGAGGAAGACTGGCACTGGGCTAACATCCATGCCCATCTTCCTCCACTTTATATGGGACCTCGCCACAGCGTGGCTTGACAAGTGGTGCGTTGGTGCACGCCTGGGATCCGAACCGGCAAACTCCAGGCCGCCACAGCGGAGCATGCGCACTTAACCGCTCGTGCCACCAGGCCAGCCCCTATACTGTTTTTTGAAGCAGATTCTACAGAAAATGTGTGGATATAGTTGCTAACAGCATTCAGTACATATATGCAGATGCTATCAATCATCACCAGTTTACATAACCATTAAAAGAAATGGAAGGAAGACAGTGAATTATACGATGTTATGTTCTTTGCTGGAGTTCATTGGTTGACTTGTAGAAGAATATTACTGTAGTGTTAACTCCAATTCTAGATTTTCTTGGAAAAAGGGAATGCTTTCTAAATATTCAATGATCAGGGACAAAAATTGGTTGTTATTTATATTTCTTCCTATCACGCTGTTTATGTGCAAGCCAAGTTTAAAGTTGTAAGGAAAAGTAAATCTTATTTGCTACTTATCTAGACAACAAGACCAGGTACATAATTTATGATGCCCAGTGCAAAATGAAGATGTGGCACCACTTGCTAAAAAATTGTTAAGAATTTTAAGACACTGTCAGCAGAGCATTCAATCAAGCAGGGCCACTCTGAGTGTGAGGCCTGTACAACTGCACAAGTTGTACACTTACGAAGCCAAACTTACTGAACATGAATTTGTGTTGAAATTGAACTTTCATAATATACACCAATAATAATGATTTTGCCCATTTTTTTTTTAATAATTTTATTTATTTATTTTTTTCCCCCCAAAGCCCCATTAGATAGTTGTATGTCATAGCTGCCCATCCTTCTAGTTGCTGTATGTGGGACGCGGCCTCAGCATGGCCTGAGAAGCAATGCGTCTGTGCGTGCCCGGGATCTGAACCCGGGCCGCCAGCAGCGGAGCGCGCGCACTTAACTGCTAAGCCACAGGGCCGGCCCTTGCCCATTATTTAAACGTGAATCAATCTGCAGATGACATTATTTATAATCTATAGCATTCTGTACAGTAGCTATAAAAATATAAAAAATTAAATAATACTTCATTTATATTGATAAATTTATGTTTTTTTCAATGTATTTAACATCCATTAAATTTCATGCTAGTACTACTGAGTTGACATAATGGTTAATGAATTTGCTTTTTCCTAATTTGGATAAACAGAGTTTTGGAACTAGTGTGCTTTTGCTTCAAAGTCAAATCAATTCTTGTATCAAAAAATGAATCAAGTTTTTGAACATAAATCATTAAATGAAAATAATGTTTTGTTACTTCATTCAATTATTAGAAAATTTCTAAGTATGTTTGGAACTACAAGAGAATGTGTATCTACATTTTATACATGTATGTGTGTATACTTTTTATACAGTTTTCTAAAACTGTAAATTTGTAAAACCTAAATGAAAATCAAGTATCTCTGATGAAAATTTGTATTCTTATCTTATGTGCTATAAATGTAAAATGTTCATTGAATTTTAAAGTCTTATATGAAAAATGAATATAAAATATCAGTAATCTTATGTTATTAAATATTATGAAATATTATTTAGAATTTACGGAGTTAAACCCTATTATTAAAATTAGTTTTGATGTTTCTTCTTCCTTTTTTGTATGAGTCTTTAAGAAAATTTAAATTTACATATGTGGTCTACATTATATTTTTTTTTGGACAAGACTGCTTTAGCATGCTACATTTTATAGCAGTCACCTAATGATTATTTATACCATCTTATATTTCATCAAGGCTTATAAACTCTGGTCTCTGAGACAAATTTATTCCACAGCCTACTTTTGTGAAGAAAATTTTATTGGAACACAGTTACCCTCATTTTTCACGTATTGTCAATGGATGTTTTTACACAATATTGGTATATTTGAATCATCAAATCGATGGTATATTAGGCCACATAGCTCACCAAGCCTAAAATATTTACTGCCTAACTCTTGACCCCTGCTCTAGATAATATATAGTATTGGTCTTCTGGGCGTTTGGCCAATTCATACTGAACTTGGAGGAGGGTTGCAAGAACCAAAATGTTGTCAGGAGATCCTAAAAGCTCAAAGGAAGAGATGGCTATGAGGAGACTTCTTGAATATCATTGGCTATTGTTAATGTAGTAGTGACAAGGGGGTAATGCAACTTTTTCTAAAATTCCACAGAATCAGAGAATGCTAAATTTGGAGGAAAATGTGACTTTTTCAAGGAGAGGGGAATCCTTTTTTTCCCCCCTCTATTATATAAGTTTTGTTCAGAATGTCTATTTCAGAACTAGATTCATGCTAGTAGTAATCTTAGTTAGCCCCAGAATTTATAAGTGAGTCTCATGATAACAATGTTTTCTACATTTTAAGAAGAAATTTATCTAAAATTAGATTGCACTTGGACCACAAAAGTCATGACTATTGAAAAGGGAGCCTTAAAATTATTTGTATAATTGACTTGCCGTGTGGCCCTAAAGGTCAGAAGACCAATTGTTAAAAACCATATACATTTATGGATCAAATGTTATGAGCCTTTGAGAAATGCACATCAAAGCCACAATGAGATAACACTTCACACCCACGAGAATGGCTATAAGAAGTTTTAAAAATGGAAAATATCAAATATTGGCAAGGATGTGGTGAAATTGGAAAATTGGAACCCTCATACATTGCTGGTGAGAGCATAGAAGGGTACACAGCTGCTGTGAAAAACAGTTTGACACTTCCTCAGAAGGAGCATAGAATTACCGTGTAAGAGCAATTCCACTCCTAAGTATATATCCAAAAGATTTGCAAATAGGCGTTCAAATAAAAACTCATATGTGATTGTTTATAGCAGCACAATTTACAAAAACCAAAAAGTGGAAACAATCCCAATACCTGTTAACTGAGGAATAAATAAATAAAACGTGGTCTCTCTGTAAAATGGAATACTATTTAGTTATAAAAAGAATGAAGTACTGATACATGCTACAACATGAATGAACCTTGAAAGATTATTTTAATCAAAAAAATCAGGTACAGAAGGCCTCATATCGCATGATTCAATTTATATTAAATATACAGAATAAGCAAATACAGAGAGAGAGAAAGCAGATTAGTGATTGTCAGGGCTTGGAAGGAGAGGAGAATGGAGAATGACTGCTTAATGGCTACAGGGTTTCCTTTGGAGAGATGAAAATGTTCTGCAACTAGATAGTGGTAACAGCTGCACAATATTGTGAATGTACTAAGTGTCACTGTATTGTGTACTTTAAAATGGTTAAAATGATAAATTTTTTGTATGTATTTTTCCACAATAAAAAAACTATAGCAATTTAGAAAATGAACCAGCATACCACTAAAAAGTTTCATAATTATCTTAAAATGGATTCTGTGAAGGATTAGTGAAGTCCTGAGGATCCAATTGTTGGTTTGCTGTCAATGGCATCAAGTATTTGCTAGCAGTTGGATTTGACAACCTCTAAAGAGCCCATAAAATTAGAGATTTCTAAATAAAAATCTGACCTATTCCTCCAAATAACAATTTAAAAATTTTTATACATTTAAATTGCTCAATCCGATGGCTAATTTTGGAAATTTTGAAGGATAAATGTGGGGATATATTTTTGTTAAAATGATCATTTTTGCATAACACAAACCATAGTGTTTGTGGGTTGTGGGTTGACTCTTGCCAAATGCTATTGCTTAGAAAAGGCGTAGTTTATTTCAGGAAATCTACTGGCTTGGATCAAGTAAATAAACAGTTTACTTTCCCTGGGGGAATCTCATGGTATCATTTATTAGATAGTTTGTGTTTTATATGGAATTGGTACTTTCATTGTATAGCTTGTGATATATATGTAACTGTTTAAAAAAACAAAAACAACAATTACTTCCTGGGTTACTATGGAAGAAGTGGGAATGGGAGGAGGAGGAAATGCATAAGGATTTCATAGAGGAATTATTCTGTTTATCAGGTATTACAAATTGAGAAGTATTAGAGTTGTTTCCAGCATGGATTGCAAAACTGGAATGAACTTTCAACAAGTATTCTAGTTGACTAGAATAGAATGTTTCTATTTGTTCAAAAGTATGGATTCAGAATTCTCAAAAATTCCTGTTGTTATTATTATTCAACTTTCTAGAAGTTAATTAAATAATTCTCAACAGATATTGTTATATAAAAGTAACTATGCTGGATGAAATATTTAAATACCACAATTAAGATTACGTGTCCATTGAGACACACAATTCTCCATGAGCATCTTATGTTCACACAGTCTGGATCTTCTGAGCAAATGGCCCTGATAATCTTTGCAAGGATATTTGTATATTTGCAAAAATATATTCCCTTTACTAAACTATGCTGTCGTGAATAAACGCCTTCAATTTATCTTTGAGAGTCAGAACTTTGCTATGCATAGCAAATGCATAGAAAAATAGCCTTTGAAGATATAGCTAGTGTCTCCCTTAGTGCCAGAGAAGGCAGCTTTTACTATAGCACAGATAGAGTAGGTCTCTGTCCTCAGAAACATTCCAGGATAGTAAAATATTCTCCTCTCTGGAGAAGATGTTCTTATATTTCAGAATAAAGACAAGCCCTCCTGCCTCTCTCTTAGATAAACAGATCACCAACAGCCCTGTATGAGATAAGTGTTTCCTAACGTGGGGTTCCTCTTCTATCTGCACCCCGCTGCATGTGCAGGTGTCATCTAGCCCTCACCGAGTCACCCTGTGGGGAGTGATACTCAAGAAACTGGCACAAAATATTGCTATAGTTGATGCTATTTCTGTGAATAGTAAATGGTCTTTGTCTCTGACCCAAAGATTCTGGATCTTCTGTACACACACACACACACACACACACACGTGCACATACATATATGTGCATAAATATTCATAATACATACATGTAACATAAATGTGTTAATATATATACATAATCATATGTATAAACAATGTACAGATTTTTATACATGTACAGATATTTATAACTGTAGTAGGCTGACTTGTTGGCTAGTAAGGAGGGTAAAATCTCACACCCTTCAGAGTTCTTTACTAACAGTATCCACTACAGTCAGGCAAAATCAACTAAGCAGAACAACTAATACAATGTTAGATGTGTTAAAATTTTCTACTTCTCTCCAGAAGCGTTATATGACAACTGTCCATATATTATTTCTTTAATAGAATATATTGAAGGAAGAAAATACATCTAATTTGTCTTTATGATACCGAGTAGTACTATGCTAAAAGAGAAATAAAAGCACATATGTTTTATTGTCTATTGAGTCTAATGTTTTAAAAATTTAACATGATATTTTAAAGCTTGGCTAAATGGGTTGGTATTTGAAAGACTAGGGCTACTTAAATACTTTTACAGAACGTAGACGCTCTTAACTTACAGACTCTAACACATGTTAAAAATAAGAATATAAATATATCTATAATGGATTCACCTACTGTAAAAATGTTAAAGAATTTTGTGAATAATTTGCTTTTGAAATTATTATGTAATGATGAACTCATTAAATTTTCAATTGGCTATGATTTATAAGTTACCATGGAAAATCTGAACTTGAAAAGTTTTACAAAGTGAAAAAATAGGAACAAAATTATTTTTAAATGTAATGTATTTTATAAATACATTATTTTCTGATAGAATAGTTAATTGTATACAGTGTTATATTTTGTATCATTTCAGTTAATATGCATTACTTACTAACCTCCAGATATTTATTAGTATATTTGAGATAATATATTTTTTTATTTTGGGGTATTTTTTAGGTCTGGTGCATTTCTTAGGCCCTTGAAAGCACTATGTCCTTTTTACCTAATGAATTAAAAAAAAAAATCCCTAGAGCCACACTTAGAATCTCGGTTTACTTAAAAGATTTTTAGGATAATTCTGTGTTCATAAGAGAGATCTAGATTACTCTACTAATTATTATTCTTTGATGGTATGTGGATGACATGTGGATTTGCCTAACCCTTTGAAGGTACTATAGCTATCATTCCTTCCCAGAGATTATTTCAGTTGGCAAAGTTGGGGTTCTGATTATTCACCTCTAACTTTCAAGAGAACTTCCATTCCGTGGCATTTCTACTTCATCAAAAGAGTAGAACATGATTTATGCACAAAGAGGACATTTTAATTACTGGGAGTCAAATTGAGGAATCCAGAACAAATTTATCACAGATCTTAAGAAAAAACCAGAGGATCTGAAGGCTGATAAGATGGGCTCTAATTGCCTAAATATCCAGCACTATAATGTGAGAAATTATAGAAAGTGTACAATCTCCCCAGAGAACATGATGCTACTTGAGGAACAGAGTTACCTAAATATTTTCTGATTTTCAGGGATGCTTTAGTATAAACTATGAAAAAGTGATGACAATTATAAAAAATGTTCTTTGCATTTTTTTTAATTTTGTGTTTTTTTGCATAATTAATTGAGAGTATTTTTGTTTTGTTTATTAAATTCCACATATATATAATTTAAAGAGTCTATATAAAATATGAATTGGTAAAATAAAAATTTCATTTATGCTTTTTTTGTAGAATGTTAAAATTTTTAATGAATTTCCTTTTTTTTCTGATCCTTAAATGAAAGTGGTACTACAATATCTTTAATTAACAGAAAGCCCTTACACTTTGAATAGAAAATGAAAAAATTAGTTGCCTTGGAAACTGAAGAAGTTCATAGCATTCTGAATACGTTATTAACCCATTATCATGCAGCTATGATATCACACTTGAATAAAAAGGTAACTGATTTTATGATTGTTTTCTTTTTCTATGTAGATTTATTTAAAGTATTTCAACTTAAAATCAAAGTAGTTTTTGAAATACACTTGAAATTCCTTTGTTCCTCCTACTAGAAGTTATTTGTTTAGGATGTTGCACATTCTTATTTATATTATTTATCATATTTGTGTGATTAAACTATGATTCTTTTGTGTGGAATTATTTTGTATCTCTCTCTTAAAGTTATTTTTTAATTTTCCTGAAATAAAAATTATTCATTTCTGATTATGTTAGATGATACACAGTTCCTACCATTACCTCTAATCATGCTTCAATAGACATTCAATATAGTTATTTTGAATATTAAGAAAATAAACTGTAACCTGACTCCTTACTGTCATATGGATTAGTTGTGATGAATTATAGAAGTCAGTAACAAAATATCTCAAGTTATAGTTGGCTAAAAATAAACAAAGATGTTATTTTTTTCTCAAGTAGAGTCATTATCCCAATAATGGATCTAGAAGTAGTATGATGTTTCCTATTTTAGAGACCAAGGTACATTCATTCTTTCCTCTGCTATTTATGACTTCCATTCCCAAAGTAATCTTATTCTCTAAGATGGTGTCTGGAGCTGCAGGCATTGAGTCTACGTTTTAGTCAACAGGAAAGAAGATGGGATGAGGAAGGCCATCACGTCACTTTTATTTTTTTGTAACGTGTTCTGAAAGTTGTACACAACATTACACTTAGAAACTATTAGCTAAAAAATATAAACATGGCCACAATTGGCTCCATGGGTGACTGGGATGTGTATAACTTAATCCCGATGGTTGTGTGTCCTGATGAAGATCAGGTGTTTCAATACTGTAGCTGGAGAGCTAGAGATAGAAGGAGAGAGAGAGAAGAGAGAGAGAGAGAAAGAGAGTGACAAAGGGACGGAAAGACAGAGAAAACAACTATTGTGGGAAAATAAGCAGTCTCTAGAACATTCTATCTCTTTGGCCACCTACATGTCCACCTACAACTTTCTTTCCTACACAAACTACACAGTTATCTCTCACTAAAATAATACAACTCCAAAGAACTGTCTAGTTACTTTATCCATTTGAAAATCTACTCCTTATATGACATGCAGTCCTCTACACCAAATCCAGATGTGGTTCCTCATGGTCCAGCTATATCAGACATGAGAATTATTCAAATTATAGTAATTAAGGCAATAATATTGGGGATAGACAAGTAGACAAACAGAAACACAGAGACCCTAAGAAAGATCCTCACATATATATACATACATGTTTGATAGAGGTAGAAAGAGAGATTTATTGGGGAAACCTGTATTCTTTGATAAATGATGCTGTGTCATTTTTGTATTCATGCAGGTAAAATTTGACCTTACAGCTTTATATCATTCAATACGCAAAAAAATCTTCAATGAATTATAGATATGTGTGAAATTTCTAACTCCATCTTCACGTAATGACGACGTCTGGTTAACTAAGTTTGATTAATCAAAGAAGAGCCAGGATTGGAGAGGATCAAAGTTTGACTATAGCTGGCATATAATGCAGACATTTTACATCACTATACATGGCACATATCTAGAAGACTGTGGTTTCAGACATTTGGTAAATTCTTACTGTCATCTGAATGCAAAGAGTCACAAAGTCTTTGTTTTTAAAGTTAAGTATTAATTCTGATATAACTGCTTCAGGAAAAATGGATCACTCTCATCATACTGTTTTTTTTTTTTTTCCCCACAGAAAAATGTGGAAAAATGGTATAAATCCTGCTTCCTTTATACCATTATAAAAAGAAAGTTTTAATGGTAGAATATCCATGACATCATGGTGATTTAAAACTATAATATAGTATGGCTAATATTAAAGGGAGAAGATTCCTTATTTCCAAATAATTTTAAAATTACCAGCAGGTAAGTATTAACTACAGATTCTTTGGCATTGTTTTTATTCTTATTTCTTTAGGTAGTTTGATATTGAATTGGAATCCTTATTCAAATTTTTGTTGGTACTACTCTTATTATTACTGTTGCAACTTTGATATAGTTTATTAATCCATAAATAGATATTATAAATAGCATTTATATTGTATTAGTGAGTTCAAGGGATTGTACATCATTGATGTTATTTAATGATAACAACCAAAGAAAGGGAATTAGAATGCCATGCTTTTCTTTTCTTTATTTAGACAATTGGTAGAAACATTCTTAAGTTGCAACAAAAGTTTTTACCATGTAGTGCATATTTTTTCACTGTTGTAATTTATATAAAATAAAATTAAACAATTCTAAGTATACTTTTGAATGAATTTACATAATTGCTCATATTTACAATCAAGTTTGAAATAGTATCATCAGCCCAAAAATTATCTTCATGATGCAGACTGAGGTATCCATTAGTGTGTATATTAGAGATATATTTATAATGATTTGCTTCCAAGCAAAATATTAAGAGTTTTATAACATTCTGTTAGTTTGTTTCAATTACCCACAGAGTAAATATCTTATAACCATCTCTAAGGTTTTATATTTCCTCTTAAATTTTTTCTTTGTGGGATATATTGATTGTATGGAAATATTTTTGTGTTTCTGCAGAGTAGAGACTTCCTGCAATAATTTTGCTAAGAATTGGGCATTCTGGGCCAAGAACAAGCCTTTGGAAGTTCATTTACATATGTATAGATTTTGAGAGAACTCTTTGCATGGGAAAATGAGGACCAGGACCGTGGAGATGTCACTAGGTTGTAAAATCCTAAGACGCCAAGACATATCTGGTCCCTAGAGATATATACACATCTATTTACATCCCAAAATGTTAGTGTGTGAATTCACAATTCTTTCCATTTTGTCTCCAAATAGCAAAGATTTTTCAACCTCCTTTAAGGAGGGAAAGAGTTCACAGCTGCATCTTTCTAATGCATATAACCAGAGAAAATCGGTTTTTTTTCTTATTCCTCTACGGATCTGTGATACAGACTTAGAATTTGGCATGTGTGGGACATTTAGGGCTTTCATTGCAATGTCCCAGTGGTAATGTGGGAAGTGGTATGTGGGAAGCCCCAGCATTGTTATTTGATTTTTAAATAAACAATAATAATCTTTCTGTGATCCCGACCATCTTATGTATACTTGAAGATTATTTTAATAAATATTTTAAATAAATTAAAGATGATTTAAATAATTCAGATAATTATTAAAAACTCAAAATATATAAAAAGTCAAAAGTCCACTTGAATGAAAAGACGTGCAATTCTCTATTATCATTCATAATGAAACATTTTCTATTTTTTGTGTAATTTTGTGGGAAATTATACAATTAAAAATAATTTATGTTTGAATGGACTTCTGCTCCAGTGGTGAAATAGTAACTGACATCAGATTGTTCTTAATTCTCTAAAAAACGTAAATCTGGACGAAACATATCAGACAAAAATACGAGATAAATGCTTTTCAGCATTCGGCAGTGCAAAATAGCAATTACAAAAAGAAAGAAAACTCACGATGCGAGCCCTCAAATCACTCCAGGTCTCTATGTTCTATTTGCTGACTGGCGCAGCAAGCTCTAGTCACAGTAGATTGTGGTGGTCCCTCTGAGCCGAGGGCGAGAGATCAGGGTTCAGGGCAGATGAAGTAGCTGAATTCAGCAGAGTAGAGCACTAGAGAGGAGGGTGTTGCCCAGACAGAGACCCCAGAACTCGGGAGATTCCCTGAAGCCCTTGGAGAAGAAGCGGGCAGTACATCCTCAGAACAACATCACGTGAGGATCACCAGAGACAAGTTGCCATGGGGTTGAAAACAGAATAGAGACACTAAATGCCAAGCAATACTATAGAAATGTTGGATTTCCAGACCAGCCATAATTTACATATTACCACCTCTAGCATTCAGCTGTGACAACAGAAATGCTATACTTATCAGTAAAGACTAGGTCTTAGATCTCAGATGGATTACTATCTTAAGAAAGTATCAAAGCAAGCCTTGCAAAATCCACAGGGGAGACAAAAGTTGAAGGCTGTGTTAGAGAGACTTGGAAAATCCTCAGATTTTTCACAGATAGGTACAAACAGAATCTAAAAGCAAGTTGCACAAGTCAAGTGCTGAGCGAGTAATTAAAATATTTTTGAAAAATCGACACTCTTCAGAGGAGTATAACAATCTTGGTGGTCTTCAATGTACCATTAACAATGTCTTGTCCAAAATAAAAATTATGCAACACAGGAAAAAACAGGAAAATGTGACACATAACCAAGAATTAAAAATTTGTTAATAGAGACCAATCTCATATGACTCTGATGTTGGATATACGAGACAAAGACTTAAAAGAAGGAACTTTGAATGTTTTCAAATTACTAATGGAAAATATGATCAAAGAGTTAAAGGAAACCATGCATAATTGATACTGGCCCGACAGGGGTAGATCTCAAAAATATTATGTCGGGGAAAAAACAGTATAAAATATAAAATAGTACAGACTGTATTATTTCACATATATGAAGTTGTAGAATTGGTAACACTAATCTATTGTTAAAAATCCCATCAGTAATTGGTGCCAACGTGGGAGGGGTTGATTGCAAAGGGGAACCAGGAGGCTGGCTGAGGTGATTGAAGGAAATGTTCTGTATTTTTATTGAGGTGGTGGTTACAACAGTGCATGTATTTCAAAAGTCATTGAATTGTGCACTTAAAGTGGGTGCATTTTAAGTTAGGCAATATATGCCTCAAAAAAGTTGAGAAAATATATTTGACCAAAAATCTTCTCCTATTATATTTCGTAAGTTATCCTTCCTGGTGAAATGTTTTCTATCTTGAAGCAATAATGCCTAAAAACTTATAATAAGACACATCTCGGGGCCTCCCGGTGGCTCAGCAGTTAAGTGCACGTGCTCTGCTTCGGCGGCCGGGGGTTTGCAGGTTCGGATCCTGGGTGCACACCAACACGCCGCTTGTCAGGCCGTGCTGTGGCGGCGTCCCATATAAAGCAGGGGAAGATGGGCATGGATGTTAGCCCAGGGCCAATCTTCCCTGGCATAAAGAGGAGGATTGGCACTGGATGTTACTTCAGGGCTGATCTTCCTCACAAAAAAAAAAAAAAAAAAAAGACACATCTCTCAAATTTTCAGTTCAGATAGTGGAAAACACAAAATTTAAAAAACAGCACTACTGATTCCCAAGAAGAAATTGTGCGTTGCAGCAGGTATCTGAAAACAGTCATCATTGTTTGCTGTGATCTGTTGTTTTAAATGCACTAGGGCATGTTTCAAGTTACAGCAGATACTGGTTTAACTGTAGCAAATATGATTACGCTAACACTTAGGAAAAAATGTTCTTAGCAAGTCATGATTAAACATCTCATAAACTTTAACCTATTTGCCCTAAAATTGAGGAAAAAGATTTCATCTGTGTATAGTCATCATTCAAAATATGTCAACATTTCCATATGTACTTAATGTTTTCTGGAAATGATGGAAAAGAAGGTCCTTATTTTTATTTTAACAATACTTTCGTTTTTCACCTTAATGATTAAGTAACCAAAAGAAATCAAATATTAATTGAAAAATCAATATTAAAACATTTGTTACATACGCCACTTGGAGGATTTTTAGGTCTCCTGCTCCTTTGTAAGTCCATATTTGTTTGATTTCTTAGTTTATTTTTATACTATATTGAATAGTTTTCTTTCAGAAGTTCTCTTCAGATTTATTTAATCAAACTCAACCAATCAAAAAAACTCTCTTTCCTATTGATTCCTTCTTAAGAACTTAATGGCACTAACCTCATGACAGAAAGCAACTAAAGGTTAATAATAATAAGCACTTTGTGCTATGATTGTTCAGATGGTTACTATGATATCTCTGAATTAATTACTGTGATCTCACCTTTTTTAAAACTAACATTGGAAAGTTATATTTTCAGGTTTTATAGTCTGGTTAATATAAGTTTGTTTAGATAAAAATAAACAACATACGCGTGGAATGTAGAGTAAAATTTTTTTCATCGAACTCAGAGTTAAAAAAAATATATCGATTCCATTAGCTAGAAAGTTTAGTTTAGTCTTTCTTTGGCATCTTTTTCAGCAATATCTCTCTCTCTCTCCCAGAGTATCACTGTTCCCTGCTGTCAGTGACAAGCATTGAAGCCTATAGAAATCCCTTTCCTGCCACTATTTTCAACAGTTATACAAGATAAGCACGAGGCTATGGTACTCTGGGGCCTCTATTGAAACTGAGTCAGCCTCCCTCCTCCCAGTCTATAAAGGGACCCTACAAGGAAGTGATTGACAAACATTATAGTTTCTAGCTTGAGAGTTCTAAAAATGTTTTCACATACATAAAATCTACATATCATTCAGAATATTATTATGCTTGAAGAAATTAAATTCTTTTTCACAAGCCACATACAACATCAAACGTTCAAAGTGTATTATTTATATACAACCTATAATGAAAATATACCAATGATTAATAGTATATTGCCCCCAAGGATAGTCTTTTGATCCAAATGTGTATAGTCACATTACCACTTCATCTGAACACCATGATATATTCAGAGTTGGACAAATGAACCAAACGTGTCTATTCTGCTGTTGTCTAAGATATTCTCTTTTGGATGAGGAAGCTTGGGCTGTTCATTGGCCCTCTTGCCTTACTGAACACACAGCACAGTCAAGTAAAGCTAACAGAAAGAAGAAATAAAATTTATAGAACCTATTCTGAATGTTAGCATCTAGTCATTCCTAAAGCAGGCTCAACCCTGTAGACATTCACCTATATTTGGCAGTTAATATTTCTTCTCTTTCTTTTCCCCCTCCTTCCCCTCCTGCCTTTCTTCCTCCTTCTCCACTTCTTCCTCATTCTTCTTCTTCAGTTTTGAATAACATTTCTGGCATTTTCAGTAGAAATTTTATTGTCAAAATGTCTTGAGTACTATATGTATTACAACAAGAAAACAGAGTATTAGATATAGCTTAAATAGTATTTTTCATGACGATAGGTAAATTTCATTAGTTTTTCTTTTTGTAATGCAAAGTATATGCATTCATTAATTCATCCATTTACCACGTATTTATTGAATGCTATGATATGAAAGACATACCTTAGGTTCTGCAATTATAGCAATAAAGAAAAGAAAATTTGAACTTCACACTTCAAACAAAGTATAAAGAATACCTGTCATACATAGCATGATGTGGACCAAAATGAAGCAGACTGATACAAATGGAAGTAACTGTTTCACACTTTGGAAATAAATGTACTCTAGAATAAAGTGTCATTCGACAGCCCACTCTAAAATTCTGTTTTTGTTTTTTGTTTTTATTGAGATTACATTGGTTTTAAAATTCTGTTTTAAGTGATAAGATCCAGGTGTGTGGGTAGCCATAGAAGAAATAAAGACTGTTTAACTAGAGATTCAATTCTGAAGTTAGAAGAGCAAACAATGGACAGATGAAAACAGAAGAGCAAAGAATGGACAAGAAACAGATTAACATATGACTCTTATTTTCTACAAAACAGTCTCTCGATGAAAATGAGACTGTCAAAATGGAGAAGGGGGAAACTGATCACTAAATTACACCACCAAGAAATTGTGTCTTCGGGCCGGCCCGGTGGAGCAAGCAGTTAAGGGTGCGCGCTCGGCTGCAGCGGCCCAGGGTTTGCCGGTTCGGATCCCGGGTGCACACCGTCGCACTGCTTGTTGAGCCATGCTGTGGCGGCATTCCATATAAAGTAGAGGAAGATGGGCATGGATGTCAGCCCAGGGCCAGTCTTCCTTCGCAAAAAAGAGGAGGATTGGCACTGGGTATTAGCTCAGAGCTGGTCTTCCTCACAAAAAAAAAAAAAAAAAGAAATTGTGTCTTAACGTGCTTCATTGTGAATCAGACTCTCTCTCCTGAATGAGAAAACCTGAACTAAAAAACGCCTCTGGAAAAGAGAATGTAGTAAGATTTTTTAGAGGGTGTTTTAGCCAAGTAATCCAATTTGAAGTCTGTGCTTACTCCAATTCAATCCTATTTCCTATGTAGTACTGAGATAATCCACTAGCGGTGAACTGCTTGGCCCCACTGAACTTGAAAAGAACAAGGAGAAAACTGGTTAGAAGACAAAGATAAGGCGGAGATAATAAAGGGAATGTAGATGAAGAGCATACCAAAAAAGACACATACATGAAAAGGAAGCAGAAGAAGAGGTCAGAGCTCTCCATGACTTCAAAGAAAATAGAAAAATAAAACAGATCAGGCAGCATGCACACAAGCACACATTTACATACACACTGCACTTGCTATCACACATGCGCATGTCATGATTAAAACAAGTAAAATACAATAGATTTGATGAAAACATGGCCAGGGTAAGATAGAACAAGCTCTTCTGTTCAGTATGACCCTTTACAAAAACAATAAACAACACACATGTAATTCATTTTCTTTCAGAATGTCTTATTTTCTCTCTAGAGAATCCTCATTTGCTAATCAAAAACTCAAATGTGAACCATTCTCATAAAATATTTTTTATCTTCAGTTCCTTTCTTTACAGTCTCATTTGCTTTCTGCCAACACCATCAGATGTCTTAATTACATTCGAGTTCTTGACACAATTTAAAGCCTTCAGCTCTGTACAATAGAGATCATGACTTAAAAATCTGTATGCCTTCTTTGACCAGAGAATTGTCTAAAATTCTTACAGTAGGTGATCAATAAATAGTAATTAAAACATTGATATTATTTTAATTAAATGCTTATGGCATAATTTTCCAGGATTGGTATATTTTTTTTTTCCTCCTACTTCCTGGGGAGATTGGAGAAATATTTTCATTATTTTTTAGTAGGAAGTATGGAGAATCACAGGACTGATTATATTGTTATATTCAATATGTAAAGATTAATAATTAAAAAAAATCTTTCACTAAACATTAAGTTAAACAAAACTTTCCTTCCTTTTATTCTTTTAACCTTCTTTCCTTAATTTTATACATAAAGATCCTTAAAAATATCATTTGTGTATCTCTGTTTTTGAACTGACCAAAGCCAGTGACTCCATATTTATCAATCATTTATTTTTGACCAGTAAACGAGGACGTATAACATATATATATTATAATAAAACTACTTACAGAAACACATCACAGCATAAAGTTTTGATATAAAAAGAAATGTATAGAATCAGTGCGGCAAGTAAGCTTACTTTAATAAAATACATTATCCCATATGAATGCCACAGGAGATTTCCCCACTTTGTCATGCAATTTTGTGATTGTTTTTTCATGTGTTCACTGGTAGAATGAGGCAACACTACGCTCTCAGTAATATAATAGTATACTTTATTTGAATCTAATTTAAATTTTATAACTGCACTATATACACATAATTCTAAAAAGTCAATTATTTTTACAGGGCTCAAAATAAAATCTACTGTTTTCTATCACCTCCCCTTAGTTCCTTCTTCAGACAAATATTTTACACTCATTGAGTAGTTTATTCTGTTATTTTCTGACATATTTCAAAAACATCATATTGTAGTTCTTTTTGTTAAGTTTTAGAGATTATTAATAACTTTCTATTAATAACTTTCTATTATTAATAAATTTGAAGATTTAGCTCTCTTACAACAGGTGTCCCTCTCTAGTACCCCAACAAAAATGTATATCAATATTCTTCTCTTTCCACCATTTTCCCATTACTGTCATATAATTTTAGGTTAAATCAATAGTGAATGTTTACAAATACTGAAATTATAATTTTTATAAACCGAAGCATATAGCATATTTCCTTTCTAAGCAACATTGTTTTCACTGGGAATTCACGATATTCTGTTTGTTAGATTTTCCATACTAAACATAATCACAAACTCAAATTCTGAAACAAAATTGTAGTTATACTTTCAGTAATGAGTAAGCATACAATAACTTCTGTTTCACTTTTTTTATGAGTGTACATCTCTGCACCTCTCAGTCTCCTCACCGTTGTCATCATGATTTGTACTTGAAAGCTACTTTCCAGCTTTAAAATGCTATAAGCCTTCACTTGACCCTAGGCATTCTCATTCTCTCTCTTCTAAGGTTAACCTCTCCTTCCTTACTCCCATATTCCTCTTCATCTTTGTTTATCCCACTAGTTTAGTTGATGTAGTTATTTCCAGTAATTAGGAAAGTAAATATTTTCAGAGAGTTCTTCTGAAAATGTTTTTGGTTTACTTTCACTCTCAAACAATAGTTTGTTAGATACAGCTATCTAGATTGAAAAGCATTTTCTTTTGTTTATCTTCTACATATGAGTGAAATCATATAGCATTTGTCTTTCTCCATCTGACATTTCTTTTTTTTTAATGATTTTTTGTTTATTGCAGTAACATTGGTTTATAACATTGTATAAATTTCAGGTGAACATCGTTATACTTCTATTTCTGCATAGATTACATCATTTTCACCACCCAAATACTAATTACAACCCATCACCACACACATGTGCCAAATTATCCCTTCGTATGGTAGTTTTATTTTAATTTTTTGAGGAATCTCCCTACCTTTTTCCATAGTGGCTGCACCAATTTACTCATATGTGGAAGGCAAACAAACACATACATATGGAGAACAGATTGGTGGTTACTAGGGAGAACGGGGGGTGGAGGGAGGGGAAAAGGGGTGAAGGGGCACATTTGTACAGTGACAGAAAGCAACTAGACTCTTGATGGGGAACATGATGTAGTCTATACAGAAGGCGAAATATTATGATGTACACTTGAAACTTATACAATGTTATAAATCAATGTTACCTCAATAAAAATAAATAAATACAACAACAAATAAATAATAAAATTTAAAAAAGAGAAGAAAAGCATTTTCCCTGTGCATTATGAAGGTCTTCTAGACGTCCAGGACTGCTATTGACAGATCTGACGCCACTCCTGATCCTTTCTGTGTTATCTCTTTCCCTTCAAACCTCTCCTCAAAAGCTTTTAGAATCTTTGTCTGTGTTAAAAAAAAAAAAAAATGACAGTAATATGTGTTGACATGGGCTTTCTTTTTATCTATTTTTTCAGGTATTTCTATCTATATAGCCATTTCCTTTAGTTCTGGGAACTATTCTTGTATTAGTTCTTAGATCGTTTTCTCCCTCCATTTCCTTTAGTCCAACATTCTGGATTTTTTAATATTCAGTGAATTCTCTAAAATTTTTATCTTTTTCTGTTTTATTCTCTAACTACATTCCCCTGTGTTCTACTTTCTGAAAAATATATCTTAGAATCTTTTATGCTCTCTAAATCTTCCACTTTTATAGTACGCTTTTCTGTTTTTAATGAAGCTAATATCTTCTTTTATTTACCTTTTTTAGGATATCAATTATCAAATTTTTTGTAGTTTCTTTTTTTCCTGCTACATGTACTACTTTGTAATTTTTGTTTCCTTATAGGCATTTTTTTGAGGAAAGATTGGCCCTGAGCTAACATCTGTTGTCAATCTTCCTCTTTTTCTTTTTTCTCCCCAAAGCCCCAGTACCTAGTTGTATATCCTAATTGTAGGTCCTTCTAGTTCTTCTCTGTGGGATGCCACCTCAGCATGGCTTGATGAGTGGTGGGTAGGTCTGTGCCTAGGATCCAAACCAGGGAACCCCAGGCTACTGAAGTGGAATGCACAAACTTAACTGCTATACCACGGGGCCGGCCCCCCTTATAGGTTTTTTTTATTTTTATTTTTTGGTTTTTGGTTAATTGATGCATGCTTTGGTTTGTTTTTCGTGTTAGAGAGTTTCCCTCAAATGTATAGTTGTACTTGGCAATTTTTTTCATATTTAAGAGTGAGCCACTAAAACGTTGCTGGGAATTTGTGAGCATGGATGGAGTTTATTGACTAGAGGGCTTAATATTAAGATACCAGGCAGACATTCAGCCATTTTACTCTAGGAGTCCCAATAGTTGGTATATTAGACAGAGAGGCCTCTTTGTCTTTTTACTCACGGTGGTAGGAGTGGAGGTGAGGGTAGAGTATGAGTGAAGCAGGTAAAGATAGATTTTATGTTTCCAATAGCCAAGTGAAAGAGATGGGGGCGGTTGACCATCCAGACTTCCACATAACTCCCTGTATTTTCTACAGAGCTCTCCAGTCTTCACTGAGTTTCAATACTCTTAATCTAATACATCTCTGGTTGAAGATCTGCAAAGATTACAACTCCAGAGTTGCAGCAGATAGGGGAAGAGGTGGTAATTGTTTTATTTGCAGGCTTTAAATCATGCCTTTTTTCAGATACACCTATATACCCGCCTTTAAATGGATATAGTGCCTGAAATTACCAAAATCTTCCAGAGTCCCCATGTGTGATTCAGTTTGTTTCCAGACTGTATACTTTTCACTCCTATCAGGTATTTACAATTTGGTTTCTCAGGTCCCATATGCCAGTTAACACATATCTACATAGATTGTTTATGGAGCTCTTCTCTTTAAACATCTCTTACGCTGACATTTGCTCATCCACGTTCTTTGTTCCTCTATGTTCACACATCATCAAAAAAAAAAAACACAGTCATTTTATTGAGGTTTCAGAAGGGGAAAAAATAAATTGTGTGTTCATTTTTCCATGTTTAAATGGAAGTTTTTCTATCAGTATAAAATATCATGGGAATCCATACATACGCTTAATAGTTTTTATGATCCCCATGTTTCTGAAAATAAATATAATTACACACAATAGAATAAAATTTCTAAAGTGTGCAGCTGCTTATACCATAGTTAAGATATTAAATTTTGCATCAGTCGAGAGCAAAAACTTTAATGACAAATTAGGCCAAAGAACTTACTCAATAATATGAAATATTAAACCTATTTTATTTAGAGAATGCTCTGTCACAAGAATGCTTTTCCTATATTTACCTATAAATACTTGATTAAATGACACCATGTACATCTGTCTTAAACGAAAGTTTTGTTTTTATTCATAAGACTTGGCACAGTTGCCATACGTGTATATATTCCACGTGAATTTTAGCTTTATTTTATGTAGTTTCGTTAGACTGTGCATACTCTATTTTTCTCTATCCGTAATACCTTTCCCATTTTAGCAAACAATTCATCGGAATCTTGTTTTAGAGCATGTTTTTCTTGGGAAGGAGACAAAAGCAAAATTTTACAACATAAAAAAAATGTAGACACTCTGAGCTTTGTGGTTAAATTTGCATTGACCTTCATTTTATGTCTGAAGACAGTTTTCAGAAATGTAGTAGATTGTGACAACATGGATGGACATTGAGGGTATAATGCAAAGTGAAATAAGTCAGAGGGAGAAGGTCAAATACCGTATGATTTCCTTCATTAAGTAGTAGATAATAACAACAATAAACAAACACATAGGGACAGAGATTGGATTGGTGGTTGCCGGAGGGGAGGGGGGAGGGAGGGGGGTGAAGGGGATGGTTCGGTACATGTGTGTGGTGATGGGTTGTAGTTGGTGTTTTGGTGGTGAACATGATGTAATCTGTGCAGAAGTGGAGGTGTAGTGATGTACACCTTAAATTTTTACAATGTTGTAAACCAATGTTACTGCAATAAACAAAAAATTAAAAAAAAAAAAAAGAAATGTAGTAGAATTTTTTTTCTCTACTGTTGTGTTCTATAATTAGAGGCACATGAACCAGAAATGGGAAAAGGCAAAGAAATGTATGAAAATTTGAAAATGAGAAAAGAATTCAAATAAATATTAGTATCTTGATTTTTAAGCTAATCTATATTCAAAGTTCACATGTATATGCCCTGATATTTTTGACAATGAAGTGGGAATGATAGAACACAATATAAATTAACATCAAAATTTTTATATTATTACATAATGCCTTTTTGTTACCTTCAGTTTTCTTTACTTCCACAGATTTACTCTCAGTGTCATCGCAAACTAGACTATATCTCTTTCATATCAAAAACATAAAATATTTTGTATTTTAGAGATGACAATGATGTGAACATAAAATCAATCATAAGAAAAGATTGGAACTTATGGAGCATCTGAACTTCACACATCCAAATCTTTAGTCGTATACAACAACACGTTGGTTTTTAAAACTGTCCATTTAATAGTAAATAATTACAATGAAGAGATATAGTTCTGAAGAAAACTACTCATGTGCACGCACACACACACACAGCATATGTAATCCCAGGATATTTATCTGACTGATTCTTTGTAAAGTAAAAGGCCTTTAATGCAAAAACATCTCAAGTATGACTCAGACATCTGGGAAAATGCAGACACTTGCAAGTGATGCATGTCTGAAGAGTGTTGAACATAAAATTGTCTTCAATTTAGTAGCCTAATTAAAAAATAATTACAGTGGTCTATTATCTTTCTTTATATTATGGATTATGCATGTCTATAATATTATTGTCAGCTGAAGTTACTTTGACTTTTACAAAATGATATCAGTTTTTACTTGCATTATGTTAGGTTTGTGATTTCAATTTGTTGAACACCATGTTTTCCAAAAATAAAAATATCCTGGGCCATAAGAGAAGTTCCCCCAAAATAAATAAGTAAATAAACAAATTTTAAAAATCACTGGCAATTTTTTATCACAGATGAGTTAAAGTGAAAATAAAAAATACAATAAAGTGAAGAAAAAATTAATAGAAATATGACAAAAAGTGAATCCAGGGTCTGGCCTGGTAGCATAGTGGTTAAGTTCACATGCTGTACTTCAGGAGCCCAGGGTTTGTGGGTTTGAATCCCAGGCACAGACTGGCACACCACTCATCAAGCCATGCTGTGGAGGTGTCCCACATACAAAATAGAGGAAGATGAGCACAGATGTTAACTCAGAGCCAGTCTTCCTCAGCAAAAAAAGGGGAAGACTGGCAACAGATGTTAGCTGAGGGCCAATCTTCCCCACCAAAAAAAAAAAAAGTGAATCCATAAATGTTTGAAAGGGAAAAGCAAATTAACCCTAAACAAAGCAGAAAAAAAAAATAAAGAAAATAAGTAGAAATTATTAAAATAGAAATAAAAATGAAAATCAGAATGAAGAAGACCAAAAATTGTCTTTGTGACAAGACTGTTAATTCAATGAATGTCTATCAAGACTGGACCCTGATCCTCAAAAATAGCAAAACACAAATTACCCCAATCAAGAATGAAAAGGACCATGAAAAGATGAGACATTCCACAAAGTGAATGGCTGTCTTCTCAAAAATATGAATGTCATAAATACAAAAAAGTGACACAGGTACTATTCCAGATCAAAGGGAACCAAAGAGACATGACAATTGAATGCAATATATGATATTTGATATTATTTTGCTTTCAATGATACTGTCAAAACAATGTAAAATATCTCAAGAAAATCAGTAAACTAGATAAAAATATTTTTTCAGTTAATGTCATTGGTACATGGGTACATAAGTGTATACCTTGTTATTAGGATATAAACATCAAAGGATTTAGCTGTAAATGGACATCATATCTGCAGCTTACTCTTTAATAGTTCAGGGAAAAAATATATTCATGTTTCTTTCATTATTTTGCATTATTTTTAAACTTTTTTGTGTAAGTATGAAATCATGCAAAATTTTAAAAATAAAGCCAAAAAAATTAAAATATTTATTTGAAAGAACTATTTTATATTCTCTAGTTAAATTGCTTTGGTATGTGAAGGGAATTTTATTAGTCAAAGTTATCTGGTCATGTCAAAATAATTCCCAGAGTCAGATATCAAGGAAAACATGTCATTTGTCCATATATTGATTTTTTAAGTCTACTCAATTTTGTTAGCATCAGAATTTTGACATCAGGAAAGCAATTCTGATTATTGATTCTATAATTGAACCAAGGGCAAGCTAACTGCTAAAACTTTTGTTCACCCCTACACAAACACATATAGGCATACCTTAGAGATATTGCACTTTCTGTTCTAGAACACCACAATAAAGAGAATATCACAATAAAGTGAATCACATGCATTTTTTGGTTTCCCAGTGCATATAAATTTTATGTTTATACTATATTGTAGTCTACTAAGTGTGCAATAGCATTATGTCTAAAAAGATAATGTACATACCTTAATTAAAAAATACTTTATTGCTAAAAAATGCTAACCATCACCTGAGCCTTCAGTGAGTCATCATCTTTTTGCTGGTGGAGGGTCTTGCCTCGACATCGATGGCTGCTGACTGATCAGGGTGGTGGTTGCTGAAGACTGGGGTGGCCGTGGCAATTTCTTAAAATAAGACGACAATGAAATTTGCTGCATCAATTGACTCTTCCTTTCACGAACAATTTCTCTATAGCATGTGATGCTGTTTGATAGCATTTCACCCACAGTAGAAATTCTTTAAAAATTGGAATCAATCGCCTCCAACCCTGCCCGTGCTTTAAAGTTAAGTTTATGTAATATTCTAAGTCCTTTGTTGTCATTTCAACAATCTTCACAGCATCTTCATCAGATGTAGATTCCATTTCAAGAAACCACTTTCTTTGGTCATCTGGAAGAAGCAACTCCTCATCCATTACAGTTTTATCATGAGATTTCAGCAATTCAGTCGCTTCTTCAGGCTCCACTTCTAATTCTAGTTCTCTTGGTATTTCCACCACATCTGCAGTTACTTCCTCTAGTGAAGTCTTGAACCTGTCAAAGTCATCCATAAGGGTTGGAATCAACTTCTTCCAACTCTTGTTAATGTTGAAATTTTGACTTCTTTCCATGAATCATGAATGTTCTCAATGGCATCCAGAATGGTGAATCCTTTCCAGAACGTTTTCAATTTATTTCACCCACATCCATCAGAGGAGTCACTATCTGAGGCAGCTACAGTCTTATGAAATGTATTTCTTAAATAATAAGACTTGAAAATCAAGATTACTCCTTGATCCACTGACTGCAGAATGGATGTTGTGTTAGCAGACTTAAAAACAACATTGATCTTATTGTACATCTTCAACAGTGCTCTTGGATCACCAGGTGCATTGTCAATGAGAAGTAATATTTTGAAAGAAATGTTTTCTTCTGAGCAGTAGTTCTCAACAGTGGGCTTGAATTATTCAGTAAACCATGTTATAAACAGATGTGCTACCATCCAGGCTTCGTTCTTCCATTTATAGAGCACTGAAGAGTAGATTTAGCACAATTCTTAAGGGCTGTAAGATTTTTGAAATGGTAAATGAGCATTGGCTTCACCTTAAAGTCACCAGTGCATTAGCCCTTAACAAGAGAGTCAGCCTGTCCTTTGAAGATTTGAAGCCAGGCATTGACATCTCCTCTCTAGCTATGAAATCCTAGATGGTATCTTCTTCTAATAGATGGCTGTTTCATCCACATTGAAAATCTGTTGTTCAGAGGCAGGGCTGCCCACTCTCACCACTCCTATTCAACATAGTACTGGAGGTTTTGGCCAGAGCAATTAGGCAAGAAAAAGGAATAAAAGGAATCCAAATAGGTAACGAAGAAGTGAAACTCTCACTATTTGCAGATGACATGATTTTATATATAGAAAACCCTAAAGAATCCGTTGGAAAACTATTAGAAATAATCAACAACTATAGCAAAATCAATCTACAAAAATCAGTTGCATTTCTGTATGCTAATAATGAACTAACAGAAAGAGAGCTCAAAAAGATAATGTCATTTACAATTGCATCAAAAAAAAATAAAATAACTAGGAATAAATCTTACCAAGGAGGTGAATGACCTATACAATGAGAACTACAAGAGATTATTGAAAGAAATTGATGACGACATAAAGAAATGGAAAGATATCCCATGCATGTGAATTGGAAGAATAAACATAGTTAAAATGTCTATATTACCTAAAGCAATCTACAGATTCAATGCAATCCCAATCAGAATCCCAATGACATTCTTCACGGAAATAGAAAAAAGAATACTAAAATGTATATGGGGCAACAAAAGACCCCGAATAGCTAAAGCAATCCTAAGAAAAAAGAACAAAGCAGGAGGCATCACAATCCCTGACTTCAAAACATATTATAAAGCAAAAGTAATCAAAACAGCATGGTACTGGTACAAAAACAGACACACAAATCAATGGAACATAATTGAAAGACCAGAGATAAAACCACACATATACGCACAGCTAATTTTCAACAAAAGTGCTAAGAACATACAATGGAGAAAAGAAAGTCTCTTCAATAAATGGTGTTGGGAAAACTGGACAGCCACATTCAAAAGAATGAAAGTGGACCATCTGCTATTGCCATTCACAAAAATTAACTCAAAATGGATCAAAGACTTGAAGGTGAGACCTGACACTATAAAACTCATAGAAGAAAATATAGGCAACACACTATTTGACATTGGTCATAAAGGAATCTTTTCGGATGACATGCCTACCCAGACCAGGGAAACTAAAGAAACAATAAACAAGTGGGACTTTATCAGATTAAAGAGCTTCTATAAGACAAACGAAACCAGAATCAAGATGAACAGACAACCCACCAGCTGGGAGAGAATATTTGCAAAACATACGTCTGACAAGGGGTTGATCTCCATAATATATAAAGAACTCACACAACCGAACAACAAAAAAACAAACAACCCGATCAAAAAATGGGCAGAGGAAATGAACAGACACTTCTCCAAAGAAGATATACAGATGGCCAATAGGCACATGAAAAGATGTTCAACATCATTAATCATCAGGGAAATGCAAATCAAAAAAACACTAAGATATCACCTTACGCTGGTTAGAATGGCTATAATCACCAAGACAAAAAACAACAAATGTTGGAGAGGATGTGGAGAAACAGGAACCCTCATACACAGCTGGTGGGAATGCAAACTGGTGCAGCCTCTGTGGAAAACGGTATGGAGATTCCTCAAAGAAGTAAAAATAGAGATGCCCTATGATCCAGCCATCCACTACTGGGAATCTATCCAATGAACCTGAAATCAACAATCCAAAGAGGCTTATGCACCCCTATGTTCATTGCAGCATTATTCACCATAGCCAAGAAGTGGAAGCAACATAAGTGTCCCTCAACTGACAATTGGATCAAGAAAATGTGATATATATATACAATGGAATACTACTCAGCCATAAAAAAAGACAAAATCGTCCCATTTGCAACAACATGGATGGGCCTGGAGGATATTATGTTAAGTGGAGTAAGCCAGAAGGAGAAAGACAAAAACCATATGATCTCACTCATATGTGGAATATAAACCAACACATGGACAGAGAAAACTGTGTTGTGGTTACCAGGGACAATGGGGGTCGGGGGTGGGCACAAGGGGTAAAAGGAGTCATATATATGGTGATAGACAAACAAAAATGTACAACCCAAAATTTCACAATGTTAAGAACTATTAAAACATCAATTAAAAAAAAAAGTAAAAAAAAATAAAATCTGTTGTTCAGTGTAGCCACTTTCATGACTTATCTTAACTAGATCTTCCGGGTAACTTGCTGCCTCTTCTATGTCAGCACTTGCTGCTTCACCTTGCACTTTATGTTATGGAGATGGCTTCTTCCCTTAAACCTCATGAACCAACCTCTGCTAGCTTCCAACTTTTCTTCTGCAGTTTCCTCATCTCTCTTAGTCTTCATAAAATTGAAAAAAGTTTTAGGGCCTTGCTCTGGATTAGGCTTTGGCTTAAGGGGATGTTGTGGCTTATCTGATCTTCTATTCAAACCACTAAAACTTTCTCCATATCAGCAATAAGGCTGTTTGGCTTTCTTATCATTTGTGTGTTTCCTGATGACTAGCACATTTAATTTCTCTCAAGAACTTTTCCTTTGCCTTCACAACTTGGCTAATTGTTTAGTGCAAGAGGCCTAGCCTTCAGCCTATCTTAGCTTTTGACATCCCTTCCTCACTAAGCTTAATCATTTCTAGTTTTTGATTTAAAGCGAGAGACATATAACTCTTCCTTTCACTTGAAGACTTACAGACCATTGTAGGTCGATTAATTGGCTTAATTTCCATATCGTTGTTTCTCAGGGAATAGGAAGGCCTGAGAAGAGCAAGAGAGATGGGGGAACAGCTGGTTGGTGGAGCAGTCAGAACACACACCACATTTATTGATTAAGTTTGCTGCCTTATATGGGCATGGTTTATGGCACCCCAAAACAATTACATTAGTAATATCAAAGATCACTGATCATAGATCACCATAACAAGTATAATAATAATGAGAAAGTTTGAAATATCGTGAGAATTACCAAAACATAACACAGAGACACAAAATGAGTAAATGCTGTTAGAAAAATGGCGCCAATATCCTTGCTCGATGCAGGGTTGCCACAAACCTTCAATTTGTAAAAAATGCAATATCTATGAAGCCCAACAAAGTGAAGCGCAATACTATGAGGTATGCCTGTATACTCTCACATCTCAGCAGTCAGAGTGACTGAATGCCTTCTGTATGTATTTTCATTATTTCATAATTGTTCTTCATTCCCTTTCGGTAATGAATAAATCTCATATGAAAATCTATTTACCATTTCTGGAGTAGATATTGTATAAGAAAATTGATTCCAGATTTTATTTTGTATAAGGAACAATATAACTTTCAATTCTATGCTATTTTTAAATGACTTCTATTTGATGATATAAATTAACCATTATTTTCTCATCCTTGATAAAATATATCTTTATTTGATTTCTTTTCTGTTGTTTTGACTGCAGGAGGCTGATTTGTTGATTCAAGGCAAGAGAACCTAGATGGGGATTTTAAAAATTAAATTAAATGATGAAGTCAGTTTACTACCAGAGTTTATGCACAATGGATATGGTCCAACTAAAGAGTTGCTAAGAGAATTAGATACATATTCTTCTGTTTAAAGGAGGACATTGGTATAACATGATATTGTTTACGCTTTGCCTTTGCAAAACTTTCAGTTCTATTTAATTTTCAATAAAGTTATTAGAAGCTTTGTATTAATCAGGAATATTTTGTTTCTCAAATATCACAGTAAAGATTTACGAGTTTTGGAAAAACAATATAAGAAAAATCTGTGCTAAGAATGTTATCGTAGAAAATGTTTTTTATTTTCATAAGTTAGGTTTCAAACTTATAATCATTTTTGATGGACTTTTTAACTCTTTCTTAGGTTTCACAATTATAATAAATTACATTAAATTTAAAAAGTGAAGAGACAATGTCAATAATAATAGGTAATCTCATAACTCTGTTAGAAAATATTAAAAGAAAGTGATTAATGTAACTCGTAAAGAAAATTTTCAATACTATTTTTCTTCTTGGGAAAAATACATTGCTTTATTTTCTAATTTTATTGTTCTTTTAAAGTATAATTGAATACTAGTCGAGAGAAAGGAATTTTAATTTTTATACATGATTCAATTTACATATTCTTAATAATGAACCTCTTACACTAAAATCAGTTATCAAAATTTTCCTTTCATCTGAATATATATCCAAAGGATATGCCTCTTTAAACAAATATATGCCTATGTGATTGATAGAGGGGAAAATCTTGGATAATATTGAAATTATTAAACATTATGAAATACAGTTAATAATTGGGCATTTAACAAAAGCTCTATTATTTGGATGTTAGCCATGGTAGTAGTTTATAGTGAATTTAAAGAGAAATAAACTTAAAATTAAAGAGATGTTAATATCTCATTTCCCAATACAACTTTATGTTGAATAAAATTAAGCGGACATAGAACTAACCTTAATCTTTTAGCTATGACTAAAAATTCCCTTTTCCATTTGATTATATTATTAGGCATATTTTTCCTCCTTTGTAGTCATGTTGTCATGTTCTTGCTTCATTTCTGTTTATAAAATAGGCTTATATGTATGTTGATTAATATCTGTGTAATAGGTCATGACATAAACCGTAGGTTTACAATTCATTTTATGAAATGAGAAGGAACTTCTTAGATGATCTGCTTCAATGTTATAAATCTTCTTTTATATATGAGAAAATATTAAGATAAGTAAGAGTTGAAATATTTGGACTGTTTAAAAAGTGGCTTAAATCTAAAGTGTATTATCTCAGTTTTCATCTAGTTTCAGTTTCTGGAAACTCTGAATTTTATATCATTAAGTTCACATTCATTGTTTGAAGAGTGTCAAATTAATCTTGTTTTCTTTGTTCTTTCTAAATGTATACATCTACATTAGATCACCAATTTAAAAATAGTTTCATGTAAGATAAATATGCATCCATGACTGAATCTAGGCTTCCACATCAGTGAATTAAAAAGTAAATAAATTTTATCAGGAAGAACCATGATTTTTGTATTTCTGTCACAAAATATAATGTTTGGTTTGTTTCTTAGGTCTACTGATTCCTGTTATTTTCTTCTTAAAATTGGGTCAAATTGTTTAAAAATTAGGCTTCTGTATTAGTTTCTTACCACTACAATTTGATACACTATTTAATCTTAGAACATTTAATAGTTTCTTTAGTGAGTTCATTTTTCCAGTCATCAATATCTTTTGTCCATCACTTTTCCACAAACTTTACCATTCTAACTTATTGAATAATATCAGGAAAGTCTTGTCTATTTTCAACTGAATAAGAGCTAGGTAGTAAGCTCTTTCGAGAGTGAAAAAAATAATTAGGATCAAAAGTTGGATAGTACACCTGAATGTAAATATAATAGCTCAAAGGTAGGATTTTTCAAATACTTGTTTTGATTTTATCTATTTATTTTTCTTCAAGCAGTGAGTATTTATCCCAACGTAAATGGAATTTAGTCAAAGAAGTTCTTTGTTGTTTTTATTATTGAAAAGAGAAGTTTAGTTTTGTATAGTAACTGGAAAGGAAACTAACTCATAAAATATAATAAGTAGCTGAATACAATCAATTTTTAAAACTACAAGGGGACATACAGAGTGCTAAATTTTAAGTTTTTGTGTACTTTGACCATTAACTTTAGGAAATACTAGATACATGTTCTAGTCAATGAGAATAAATTGAAAGTATTCATGTGTCTCTGCTCTCTTATTTAACCTCACTTAGATAACTGTAAACTGATCTTTCAAATAAAGTATAAATCTGTAAGTTCAAAGAGAATGGGCTGTTTATTATAAAACAATAGAAACTGAAAAACAGAATGTTTGAAAAAGAGTTCACAAATGCAAATGTACACATGCATCAGGGAAGAAAAATAAATCCTGAGGGAACCAGTTTTAACTACACATACATTCCACACCTTTTGAATCTTAAGAACTATGCCATCGGATGGAATGCCGTCCTGTGTTGCCTGATTTACTAATTTGTCGAGAGAAATTTGAAATCTATAATATAAATATATTTGGAAAATAACATACTGGATAAAAGACTATGGAAGCATAAATAAGGAGCACACATTTGTACACCAAAGTAGCTCTTAAACCATTATTTGAACACTTATGTAAAATATTATATCATATAAATATTGTTTTATCCCCTAGCAAAAAGTCATTAGATGTTCCTTAAGGAAAAGACACTGATTTATTGGTTATTTTTACAGTCACTGATATTGATAATAGGAGACCAAGATTTTAGGTTAGTCATTTTCTTATTTATGTCTTTTATCTTGGGTACCAGCAAGAATGGATTGGCTATCCTAAATTTGTGTAATCTTTTGAGCTGTTTATATGAAAGAAACTTTACTCCAAATTCTTGTCTAGTTTCTTGGCAAGCGTAATTCATTTGTTTTAAGCTTTCCTGCTCCACATTGCAATTTTTTTGCTTGAGTATACAGTTTCTATTTCATGACTGTTAAAAATGTTTATATTGTATATACCCCATATTTCATCCATTTATCCTTAGATACCTGAATGCTATAAGTAACGTCAATTCTGATGGGCTCTACTTGAAGCCATAGAATGGGATTTCTATTAGCAATTCTGAACAGGACTCAGTGGTTCAGAATGGTAGCTTATGTGATAACCTTATTGATAAGTAACAGAAAGAGTAGTCTGAACTAAGAACAAAGTTATAGTGTCTCCTATTTTTTTTAATATTCAGTAAAGCTGTCTCAGAGCTCAGCAGTATATATCACTGCAGCTGAGAAAATCAGCGACCAGAAAGAGTAAATGGACAAAGAAGCTGTTAAATGCTCTTGATATTCTGATGATGTTTAATTATTACTTAAAACATCACCTTAGGTGCCTGAAAGGAAATATTTATATAATTATCATCTGTGTTAGTTATCTATTGCTGCATAACAAATCACCACAAACTTGGTGGCTTTAAACAACACATATATATTACCTCGCAGTCTCTGTGGTTCAGGAATTAGGGCATGGATAGAAGGTTTTTCTGCTTCAAGGTCTTGCATGAAGATTAATCAAGACTCTGGCCAGGACGGAGGTTTCATTTGGGAGTTTGGGGAAGGACCTGCTTCCAAGCTTGCGTACAATGTTTTTGACAGGACTTAGTTCCTTTGAGAACTGTTGGACTGAAGAGCTCACATATTGATTGTTGGTGGGAGGTCACCCTTAGTTTATTTCCACATTAGCTTCCCCAACATGGCAACTTGCTTGAGATGGGCTAAGAATGGCAGAAGCTGAGTGAGAACTTGTACATTAGGATTCCGACAGTTGATCATACATCTTTACAAACCTACATCTACAGTCTGAAAACTCATAAATTCCAGGATATCCTCTGTTTTCACACTATTGAAAGTTGATTAATAAGGTTACATTAAGTTAAAAATCTGAGAAATGTACTCTGCAGGCTGACTTAGTTAAGAATTGCGTTAAAGAGCCACTGCTGAAATTTTCCTATCAATCCAATTTCCTCAACCCTATGAATATGATCTAGTTGAATTTGACACAGACTGTAATGTAAATGTTTGTTAAAAAACAAACTCTTTTTTAAAAAAAAAAAATTTTAAATTTACAGAAGATAGTACAGAGTTCCCATATGCTCTTCACCCTGCTTCTCTTAACACTAACTGCTTAGATAATTCCAGTACATTTAATAAACTAAGAAATTAACCCTGGTATAACACTATTAACTAAACAACAGGTTTTATTCAGATTTCTTGATTTTTTTCTATTAATGTTCTTTTTCCATACTAGTATCAATCCAGGTCTCAAAGTACATTCAGTCATCATGTCTCCTTAGTCTCCTCAAATCTCTGACAGTTCCTTAGTTGTTTTGTTTTGTTTTGTTTTTTCTTTTGAATCACCATGGTACTTTTGAAGAGTGCTTTTAGAGTCGTCTTCAATTTAGGCTTGACTAATATTTCCTCGTGATTAGACTGGGATTCAAGATTTTTGAGAAGACTGCATAAGTGGTGACATTTTGTTTTTGTTTTTATCTTTACGTTATCTAATCAAACACTGGTTTTTAGTTACATAGGTTGGATCTATTCTTCCCTGCCACCTTCACTAAAGTCATGCGCTACTTTTGTACCACAGTTAGATTCATGTCTGTTTGAATTTTATCCTGGGATTCCATGATATCTGATTGATTTTTACTTAACTTTCATAAAGTAAGAGCCCTCTTTTTGTATATAATTCTGTGTATATCAATAAATCCATGGAGTCACATATCCACTACCAGAGTATTACAGAGAACATGTCCAACACCTTAAAATGCCCTGCGTTTGGCGTTACTGTAGTTCACTACTCCCCAGTCCAACTCCTTGCAATAAATGATCTTTCTGTATCTACAGTATAATCGTTATTTGTTTGTTTCATTTTTTGATTGTTTCGTGAAGAATGGTAAATCCATTCCCCGTTACTCCATCTTGGTTAGAAATGGAAGTACAACATTTCTTTTAAGAGAAAAAAAAATTTCAAGGGGTGCCATTGATTATAGTTAAAATAATAGCATTTTTTAGTAAGTTATCTAATGTACAAAACTTGTTATAATAAATAGGATATCATAAATAGGATAATAAAGGTTAAAATAAAAATTTAAGTGAAATCTTAACTTTATATTTATTTTGTAGTATTTAATACAATTTTACAATTACAATATTTATAAAATTATTATTCTTTTTCTTATACTCTAATTTATGAAAAAAATTTAAACGCCATATTATTTTTCTGTTTTTTTTAGATCTACAATAAAATATTTCCTCATATTTTTCTTTAGAAAACACAGATGTCAGTTCTAGATCTGTTTGCCCTCAGATCTATTCACTTGTCATTCTCCTAAACTCTGCATCAGAAGGATTGTTTGTGTCCCACAATCTATTACACAAGTCCCTGTAGGGGAGGAAAATATTCTCTTTTACCATCTTAGAGTCTCCAGTTGTGCCTAAGAATTAAACTGACATAAGATAGATTAACAACAGAAAAGCATACAAATTTTATTAAATTTTTACATGTGTATGAGAGTTTTCATAAGAGAATGAAGATTCGAAGAAGTGACCAGAGCAGGAAGCTTTTATACATTTTAGACAAAGAAACAATACATTTGTGAAGAATTGGCAAGACAAAGGGATTTGGGCCGGAGTAGTAAATGATGAAGAAGTAACTAGGAAGATAAGGTTAGTTTGACAAGGTTTGTTTGCACAGATTTCTCAGGCCCAAATTCCCTATCTCTTGTAATAAGAATGTCTTCCTTCCTCCTAGTACAAGGGAGTATCTTTCACATGGGAGTTTTATTTCCCTGCTTTTGGAAGGAAGAAGGAGGGTCAGGGTCTTTCTTGAACTTGCTGTTTCTTACCTGCCTTTAACTCAAAATAATCAAAATGTCAAAGAGATATATTTTGGGGTGACATACTCTGGTTTCCTTCACTCCCATGCAAGCTGGCTCTTATCTTGGTTTGAACAATGCTTGATACCTTTAGATGGGTAGGGGAGAAGGAGAAGCCTGTGTCATTTTCATACTCCTTCCGTGCCTCTAGAAGCATATCCAGGACCTGTTATGTCTTAGTCTATATTCCTCAAGCCCCATCAGAAAGACCTGCCACTGTTTTACTTTCACCAAGAAACCCACACTCTAAGTGCAATAACACTAAAACTATACTCTGTCTCTTCAATCTGTCTTAAATACTCAGACTGATTTTTGTTTAGCCGGATTGATCCTGACTGATAAAGTTTTGTTTCCATGAGTGGGCCCAGGACATAGAGCATAACATGAGATTTTGAAAGTAGGTTACTCAACTCTTTGAGTCTGAACATTGTAATGACTGCCCCGGGGGGGGGGGGAAATATGATACAAACAATTTATACATTAGCACAATTATCACCTATTGTTGTATGGGTGAAGTAGGAGTTGAAGGTAAGGATTAGGAATATCAAGTAGCCGCTGCATACAACTGATGTGGCACAAATTGTGACTACAAAGGCAGTGGAATGGGCTGGCTGCTTCTGAGGACATTGGGGAGCTTTAAGAAATTAAATGATAAGCTCAGGGCTTCAAATTCTCAGCTAAAAGAATGGATAGAGACAGAGGACTTTATGCAGACATTAAAACAATATTTTACTCTCTATAACTTCAAGACATATACACCTCCTATAGGCTGAATATTTGTGTCTTCCTCAAATTTATATGTTGAAATACTAACATCCAATGTGATGGTGTTAAGACATGGGATCTTTGGGACATGATTAGGTCATGAGAGTAGAACCCTCACGAATGAAATTAATACCCTTATAAAATAGACCCTGGAGAAATACCTTGCCCCCTTTCACCACATGAGCATATAACCAAAAGTCTGTGACCCGGAAGAGGGCCCTTACCTGACCATGCTGGCACCCTGATCTTGGACTTCCATCATACAGAACTGAGAAATAAATTTCTGTTGCTTATAAGCTACCCAATCTGTGTTATTTTGATAGAGCAGCCAGAATGGAGTAGGACAATACCTGAGCATCAGGCCCTAATTTGATTGTGGTAATTGCTGTATTACAAATCAAGTTTAATACATAAACTTGCCAAATTTCTTAAGCTAAGTGTATAGCATTAGTAGAGTAACCTGGGGTACCTCGCACTTGACATGAGGCTATTAATATAGATTTAGATGAATTGAAGATCTTCGAAAAACACAAATCACTCATCTCTTATGGGCTCCAAGCCTATAATGTATGTCTGATCCTAGGAGGAGAATTGCAAAATCTTGAACAGAAAGACATGACCTATATGGCAAAGGAATTTCAAGATCTTGCAAGTTTTAATAACAAATACCTTATGAGCATGAGTGAGAATGTACTTTAAGAGTATTAGGCTGGAGGATAAGGTTGAATTTGACTGAAATTAGCTATCTACAGACAGTTAATCATATTTAGGGATTTAATGTACTAGCTTAGGCAGCTAGTAATAGCCTTAACATTTTGCTTGGTTCAGTACGTGAAGCATGGATTTAACAGTGTCATATGTACATTCAACAATGTTAGATGCCTGAACTCACTTGATCTGATGTAGAGAAAGAAACATGGAAGTGCAAACGATGTGTTGGATTTGTTACATAAAACTCACTTGCTTTCCCCCCTGAATATTCACAGAAAGGATCCTGAAAATACTCCTTTCTCCAAGGCATTGAAGAATGTATTAGTGTTATGGCCACCAGCAATCTTGGAAAGCTCTTTAGATTGGGAAATAAATAGGTTCTAGTACCAATTCCAATGTGGAGGGTGGTTTCCCACACCAACAAGCAATTCTCAGGACACCAGCTGGGTGTCCTACAATTCAACTCAATTCTGGCAATATCTAGCCAGAGACAGTATCAGATTCCATAGGTTAAGGGTTCAGTCCTACAAGACTGCCTCCTCACCCCCTTTAGATGTCAGTGGCAAGCCCAGGTTATCTGTGCTTCTGATCTACTGGCTACAAACTGGAGGTTCCCATGGCCTCCTCCTTTGAACTCAGATGCCATTTGCAAACCCAGGTTGTCCCCAGCACTTCTGACTGACTGGCTGTGAATCAGAGATTCCCAAGTCCCCCTTCTCAGGTTTGATTATTATGCTAGAGTGGCTCACAGAACTCCAGAGAAACGTTTTACTTATTAGATGACCGGTTTATTATAAAAGGGTATAACACAGAAACACCCAGATAGAAGAGATGCCTAGGACAAGGTATATGGGAAAGGCATGGAGCTTCCATGCTCTCTCAGAGCACACAATTCTCCCCAAATCTCCACTCACTTACCAACCCAGATGCTCTCTGAACCTTGTCATTTTTGAGTTTTTATGGAGGCTTCATTACAAAGGCTTGATTGATTAACTCACTGGTCATTGGTGATTGACTCAGCCTCCAGCCTATCTCCCTTCCCCAAGGTTGGGGGTGGGTGGGACTGAAAGTTCCAACCCTCTAATCACAGGGTTAGCTCCACTGGCAACCAACCCCCATCCTTAGGTGCTTTCTGGAAAGTCATCTCATTATCATAACAAAAGACACCCTATCACTCTCATCACTTAGGAAATTCCAAGGGTTTTAGGAGCTCTGTGCCAGAGATGGGGATGAAGACCAAATATATATTTCTTATTATAAATCACAAGATCAGAAGAATAATGATAAGAAATGTAGCCATTGAAATGGGATCTCTCTTCAACAGGAATAATGGCATACTGGAGTAGTAGAGGTCAGGTGACTGTGCTTAATTATCAGAGACAAGGTAGATGAATTACTATTAAACAAAGCATGGATGGAATAGTAATCGTTGGTTTGGCATCTAATGATCTGTTTTTGTTAATTGATCACAGCACTTTTAAAAATGGAATAGATGGTAGTGTCAACTGAAGTAAAGAGTATAGGTAAAGGTTAGATGAAGGAGTTTATTTGATAAAGTGAGGAACTTGAGTCCTGGGAAACAGTCCAACAGGGTATTCTGAGGAACTACTCCAAGGTCTACAGATCTGAGTACGCTTTATATACCTTTTTTTTTTTGTGAGGAGATCAGCCCTTGGCTAACATCCGCCAATCCTCCTCTTTTTTTTTTTTTTTTTTTTTGCTGAGGAAGACGGCCCTGGGCTAACATCTGTGCCCATCTTCCTCCACTTTATATGGGACGCCGCCACAGCATGGCTTGCCAAGCAGTGCGTCGGTGCGCGCCCGGGATCCGAATCAGTGAACCCCGGGCCGCTGCAGCGGAGCGCGCACTTAACCGCTTGCGCCACCGGGCCGGCCCCGCTTTATATACCTTTTAACAAAGCAGTGTACGTGCAGGAAAAGGCTTACACGTCTGATAGTCACACACTTCAAAGATAATAAGAATTTTTTGGTTGTACATCAAACAAGGCTTGGAAATTTGGTGTTATCTATGTATGGAGGGAGGCAAGGACTAGGGTTGTTACTTTTTCTCTCAATGTCTAAGATATGCATCTGGGAAATGTGAGAGTGAGCCACTCATTATCTTTTCCTGTTGCTGATTCATCCTGCTGCCATCTTCAGTCTTGAGAAGAGGGGTTGCAGGATCACTTAGACAGAGGGTTATGAGGTCTGCATAGCCGCTTCATGGTACAGCATGGATTTTTATACTGACTTTAAGCCTGTGCAGCATGCTTGTTAAATTCACCTGTTAGACCAGAGAGAGGGGTCCTAGTTTCATTCACAGTAGTCTGATATAATATTATGTTAAAATAATGCTTTATTTATTAAAAATAAAACTCAGACTGATGCATAGATGCTTGATTTGAATTACTCTAATAGGAAATCACGGCTGCTAAACTAGTTCTTACATTAAACCAGTAAACTGAACCACATCTACTTAAGGAAGAACTTCCACTTTCATACATATATACTGTAAATTTTCTTCCAAGTCTTCCACAAACGGATACGGAGATATATACCAGAGCAACCACTCTGATGACCTAGAATAATCAGAGGTAAATAAATACTAACACTGAATAGATTCTAATCCTTGAGTATCCAAAATATTATGTGGGCTCCATTGGCCTGAGTGAATATTTATGGAGGCTAAGTAATAAAGCTTTGACCCACTTCTGTAGTACAATGATTTTCACAATGGGATTGTATAGTTTGAACAGACCTAATTAGCAAATTGCAAAATACTGGCTTTTGGCTCTCTGGCAACTAAGGTGTTATGGTAGAAAGAGAGGAGTTAAGTAGAAGATCCCTAGAAATTTCTCTTCTCAACAAATAGCAAAATATAAGCAACTCCTCATTTCTGGAGGAATTGGAGAATTTAGTGGCAAGATCCATGTATCAAAGGAAAACCCTATCCATGTATCATTGTCGCTTTTCTATTTCTTTTATATAATTATTTAGATAGAATTTAACTCTTATAGTCAGCTTTCCAAACTATAGTGAGAAGAGAACATTAATTTTAATAAAATATACCTCCTTTGTCTTTGAGATCAAATCTTGAATGCACAATAAATATAGATGTTTACAGTTCTATTGGGATTGATATTTTATATATTGAAACCTAATGATTGAGTGAATTCTTACTTAACAATTGCACATTGGCAATCTTACCTGATGAAAGCAATTGAATCGCAAAAATATGTATTGAGATTATATGCTTTTAAAGGAATCAGACTCTGAATAATACTAAAACTATGTGATTCCCAATGAGAATGCCTGCATAACAAGAAGGAAAGATTTATTTGCAGTAAACAACTACAACAAACATAATAAAAATATTCTATAGAGGATAGAAGTGATAAAGACAAATTAAAAATAAGATAGTAATACATATTCATTTCTGTTTATTCATTAATTATAGTTTATTTTACCTGCTTATAACTTCTAAAAATCGTACTCTTTTGGGAGAAAAGGACATGTTTTAAATCATATCCTTACAACTCAAATTTTTTCTTTTCAAAGCTCTTTGAAAAAGATGTAATATCCTCACTAGAGAACACCATTTCTTGAGTCAACTAGACTCCACACCTCCTCATATACTTTTAGTTAAACTCTAGAAAACTTCATAAAACAGAATATCTAGTAATAGATGATAGTCCCTGTAATCTGAGATAAGAGATCTTTAAAAACTGCATGAATCCTGAAGTGACATTTAAATGAAAAAATAGTATAAGCCTTTGAGAAAATAAATTGTAAAACTATTTAAAAAAAACTTTAATGAAGTTGATTCATTTTAATATCCTTGACTATTTTATTTTATTTTATACAATAAAAATTAGAACTTCAATCAATGATTAATAAAAAATAATCTCTATTTCTTGAAGTAAAGGTATTACTCCATTCAATTCTAATGATTGAGTAGGAAAAAATTAAATATAAGTAGTAGAAAAGACAAGAGTATAATGAAACTCATGTACCCATCACAGAGCTTATACAGTAATTAACTCATGGAAACCATACCTCATATTCAGACCTATACATTCCTTCTTCTGGATTATTTTGAAGCGTATTCCAGATATCATATTATTTTGTCCATAAAAATTTTATCATCCCTAAAACGCAATGGTTCTTATAAACATAAACTTACAGCTTTTCTTAAATCTATAAAAACCTGTAGCAAAACTGCTTAAAATTGTCAAATACATGTTAGTTTTCAAATTTCTCTGATTGATCCTAATTTCTATTTCTGTTCATTTGTTTGAATTATGATCCAAGTAAAATCTACAAATTACACTCTTAAATCTCACTTAATCTCCTCTACTGCTTTTATTACTCTTGCAATTTAATTATTGAAGAAAGCGGGTCATTTGTTCTGTAGGTCTCACAATCCGGATTTTACTGGTGACATCCCTTTGTTATCATTTAACATTTGCCTTGGTCTCCTTTACTTTAAAAAGATTGCTACAGACCTGAGCAGATATGATTGGATTTATCAACACTACTGTAGATATTATTGAGTAACATCTTATTATTTCTGTTTGTGTGATGTTAGCCACTATTTATGATCATTCTATAGATCCATTATTTCATCAGGGATTTGTGAATACTGATATCCTGTCATTTTTCTTTATTCATTAGCTTGGATGCTTCTATAAAGAAATTTTAGCTTGTCTATTCTTTGGTTTCACTGGGGTACAGTTTGAAAAGAAAAAGCAAGAAAATTCCTGAATGTTTTCCTTTATTTTACCAATATTCAACCAGAAGGAATTGGTTCCCTAACATCCTCCAGTGGTGATCCAAACATGTTTTGACATTATTATTATTATAGTTAACAATTTGTTTATGTTAACATATTTGGTGTGTGCTGGTCCATTAAGGTTTTTCTAGCTGATGATCAAATATTTCTTTAAGTTTATTCTTGTATTCTTTTAACATGACACCAATAGTCATTGATAGATCTCTTGTTTTTTTAGGAGATAGAATGTTCCAAGCTCATTTTGCACCATACCAAGAACGGGCCACTTCTCCCGATTCCCTTTAGTAGAGTTATTTAGAAACTATGATTGGGACACTAGAGTTACTCATTGTTGCTGAGTTATTCATTTTCCTATGCTTTTTCAGCAGAGAGAAATAAAAATATGCTCTTATCAGATATTTCAGCAATCATACCCCTTGAAATTTACCCAAATGAATAGAAAATTTCTGTTCACAAAAAACCTGCACGTGAATGTTTATAGTAGCTTTATTCATAATTGCCAAAACATAGACGCAACTAAGATGTCCTTCAATAGGTGAATAGAGAAACAAACTGTGGTACGTCTATATAATAAAATATTATTCAGTGGTAAGAAGAAATAAGCTATCAGGCATGAAAAGATATAGAGGAATCTTAAATGCATATTGCTAAGTGAAAGAAACCAATCTGAAAAAGCCACATACCATATAATTCCAACTATATGACATTCTGGAAAACTATGGAGAAAATAAAAAGATCAGGGGTTGCCAGCGGTTCAGGAGGAGGGAGGATGAATAGGTGAAGCACAGAGGCTTTTTAGGGCAGTGAAACTACTCTGTACGACACCCTATGGTAGCTACATGTCATTATACGTCTGTCAAAAATCAGACTGTAAAACACAAAGAGTGAACCTTACTGCAAACTATCAATGCAAGATGTTAATAGCAGCGGAACTGGGTGGGGTGGGGAACAGGCATATGAGCATTGTCTGCTCAATTTTTCTGGAAACCTAAAACTGATAAAAAAAAATTAGTGTATTAATTTAAAATACATATGTATATATTTAGTTTTTGTATGATGCATGATAATATTTGGATTAACAGGCTGCCATTACCTCAGGAAGTCCTGTTTTTTAATATAAATTAGACTGTATTAGAGCCATCAAAATTCATCCCCATCATCAATAAAGCAGCCATATAAAAAGGATGAGATTAACCATTAAGGATCTTTTAAAGCAAAATGTTAGAGCAAGTCTACACTACTGTATAGTTTTCTATTTTAAAAATAGATCTAAAAGATGCTAATATTCTACAAACTAAACACCTCAAAAACTGAGGCTTATGGAGATTAAGTAATTCTTTCATTATTAACACCACTGTTCAGTTTTAAAATTGCAAGGAAAGCCTATGTTTCTGGATTCCAAGTGTAATAAAGCTTATCAAAATATCTTGCGGCTGGCCAGATGGTGTAGTGGTTAAGTTCTTGTGCTCCACTTTGGCAGCCCAGGGTTTGCAGGTTTGAATGCTGGGTGTGGACCTACACACCTCTCATCAAGCCATGCTGTGGTGGCCTCCCACATACAAAACAGAAGGAGATGGACACAGATGTTAGCTCAGAGCCAATCTTGCTCACCAAAGGGAAAAAAAAAAAAATCTTAGCACTCTTGTTGAAATTGTATCAGTCCGTGTATAAAATCTTGCATCAGTTCTGCTGTATCACTAATGGAATATTATCTCTACACCTGTTTATTTTGTTTTAGACTCTTTTAGAAACAGGCAAAAAGCATATCCCTGGTGTCATAGTTCGCCATCAGCTCTTCTGACATTTAATCTACTAGAACAGCAGTTCTGAAGACTGCTGCATATTGCAATTATCTGGAGACTTAAAAAAAATACTTCCTGTATCCCATCTTTGATACTGACTTCTTCATTCAAGAGAGGACAAGTCCAGCAGAATGAATCAGTGAATGTAAAGACACATCAGTAGAAATCACTTGAAGCATATACAAATAGAAAAAAAGACTAAAAATTAGAAGAAAAGAAAGAAAAACTGGAGAACATAGCATCTAAGATCTGTGTGACTGCCTCAAATGGTGTAACATACACATAATTGGAATCCATATGGATATTATATATATAGAAATATAGAATGGACAGAATAAATATTTGAATAAATAACAAATAAGAATTTCCCAGAACTGAAGACAGACACCAAATCACAGATCCAAGAAGCTCAGAGAATAGCAAAGAGTATAAATACTAGAATACGCCAAGAAAACCATCATATCCTATTAAACTGCTGAAACAAAAATAAAGTACAAAGAGAAAATCTATCAGAAAAGAAATCAAAAGAAACTAAACAATTTTACCTATAGTGAAGTAAAGCAAAATTATCAGAAACTCTATGAACAAGAAAACATTCGATAACATCTTAAAGGTCTTGAAGTGGTGGGTGGGTTAACCCAGAATTCTATACTGTAATAATATCTTTAAAAAATGAAGGAGAAATAATATCTTGTTCACAAGAACAAAAACTGACGGCCCATACAATGGAATTCTGTACAATAACGAAATTAAACTTAATTCCACGTGTAACAACCTGGACGAAGGGTACAAATATTGAACAATAGGATCTAACAGAAAATAATAGTACTCTATGATTCCTTTCATAGAAAGTTCAAAAAAGACAAAACTAATCTATAGTGTTAGAAGTTGTGATAGAAGAGGAGCCTAGTGACTGGCAGAGTGCATAGGTTAGGTTCCAAGGATGCTATTCTCGTTTTATTTCCTGAAGTGCCTTAACCACCCAAGTGCACACATGCTCCATACCCTGATTTAGTACTATAACATATACTATTTTTAAAATTTTAATAAAATTTTCAACGTATTTAGTCAATTTCTATAATCAGCATTGCTTCTTGTATACCATGCCTTTCCTTACAAGGTATATGTGGGTATATGCATATGTGTTTTGAAGAAGCATATCCTTCAATCTTTCAGTATGGGTTTTTTTTATTGCAAAATATTTTGCTGTGAGCATGGCTGAAAAAAATGCTTTTAATTATTCTTGAACATATAGTCCACTGTACATAAAATAGAATGTTGACTGTCATTTTTTTCTCAGTAGTTTAAAGTCCTTATTACATTCACTTCTGTCTCCTACAGTTACTAATTAACAATTTAATGATAATTGGATTTTCTGTCTTTTGAAAGTTACCTGTCTTTTCAATCTGGTAGTTTTTAAATTACTCCACCCTCTTATTAAAATTACATTTTAATTTGTTCTGAAATGGAAATAGATATCCTAAAAAATGATCCTAACTTTTAATTTCTAGATGAATTGGTAAATTTCGTATTAATTCATTTTTCAAGACTAGTATTTATTTCATGTATAGTATTTTAAAATTTAATTTACTATACTTAAAAAAAATTAGATGGCTTTAATATCTCAACTTGTGCTTTTTTTGTTTCATCATTTCATAATTTCTCAGTGTTTGTGGTTATTAGACACTTATATTTTTAAAAATCACATTTATCTATCTTATTTAATTTTGATTTGCAGACTCATTTTCTGTAGGATATTTGGGAAATTTATATACTCCCCCTGGGTTTTTTTTTCATTTCTTTTTTTGGACAATTTCATGTGCTCGCACAAATGTGTGTGTATGTGTATGTGTATGTGTGTGTGTGCTTCTTGCTTCACTTCTCAGGTGCCCACTCTAGACCAGGAATTAGATTTGGAGCTTCAGCCTATTATTTGGAATAATACAGAGTGAAATATACAGTCAGCAATTAGCTTGATTGAGTTCCTTATCATTATTCAGCGCATATATATATATATATATATATATATATATATATATATATATACGTTCTTCTAACTCATTGAGTAGTCAATTGCTGCAAAATATACCTTCAGACAGAATCATCAGCTGGTTTTCTCCATCTCTTTGTTTAGCACGGAAGCCTCAACCCTGCTTCTGGTCCCAGACATGAGACTGGTTCAGCTTTCCCTGTTAAGTTGGAAAGTTTAATTTCTATTCTCTATCGAGGTCAAACTCGTGCCCAGAATTTCCTGTTTCTACACCTAGAGCACTGAAGTGGCTTCAACTTTCTTGCCAATTGTCATTTTAATATTATTGAATGTAGATTTTTTTTTTAATTTGCGGTATAATTCACATACAATGAAATGCATTGTATGTATACACTGATCTCCCAATCTTCGCTATTCTAGGCCCCTAACCAACCAGCAATACTATGATCCACTGCTCATAAATCTAAATATATGCTGCCTTAGGTACTTTTATTTCCAAACAAGCAAATAACTAGATGTCCAAAGCTCTGTTCAGCGTTATGATTTCTCCTACTCGCTGGCTTTTAGGGATATCCCAAGTATTAGAGCAAATGTATAATCTTAGCTTGTACCCAATATGAAGTCAATCCATCATGGATCCATCTCTGCCTTTTTGTTCATTCTCCAGCTTGTCAAAAGAGACACCCTATGTGGTCAGAAGTAAAGCTGAGGTAGAAGCGACATTGGAACTGACATTTACAGCGATATAGATGACATAGGTGGCTGCTCCTGTGTTAACCTGGATATTCCACTTCCAAATTACAATGGATTACTGCTGGATATGCCTGACATCATGACTTGTTGGGTCAGATGGAAGTCAACACTTGATGGACAGTTTGTACTGCATGATCACTTAATATCTTGAAGTCAAACGCTTCATTTCTACTAAGACCTAGTAGTACCAAAAAAGCTGTTTTTCAAATGGCATGTAATTCTATTATTGTAGAAATCAAGGCCTTGTTCCAATTCTCTAGTGAGCCTTCATTTTGATTCTTTTTAGGAGTTTGGCATTAACTTCTTATGATTTTCTATAAAATCAAGATATCATTAATACATTAGAACTGAAGGAAACATGGCCCAACTAGCAGTGCTGCTTACATCACTTATGGGACCTGCCATAGAACGCTTTTGTATTCCCGGCTCATTTCAAAACCTGCACCTTCCTGGGTCAGTTGGTAAATAGTCAGAGGGGTATGCAAGAGCATGGAATATACAATCCCTACCAATGAAAGTCGCAAGGCCAAAATAAAGATGAAGCAAGAGAAGTGGACAAGAATGCAGGGGAGCGTGTGTTACCTAGCAAATCAGAGATTGCTGATATTGTTTACAAGCAAAGGAATGACACTAGCTTTCAACAGATAGAAGGGGGCATTTTAAAGAAGTATTTCAAGGAAATCTGAAGTTTCAAAGCCTTTAGTTCATCCACTCAGATGATACTCATTCCATATTTCAGGATCATCTCTTCCCAGTCACAGCCCCGGCCTTGGTACTGTAGGCTTGCTGAAGTTGGACTGAAACCTTTCTTGAAGCTCATCTACATTTGATTAATTCTAGTCCCTGATCCTAGACTCTGAAGCTTTTTCTGCTCTTTTCTTCCCCTCAAAATTACTCTATATGTCACTAAGGCAAATCTCTGGCTTTCACATGTAGCCTTAAGTTACTGATTATCACTATACACCTTTATTGTCTTTCTTGAACTCATCACATGTGCCCAGTAAGGGCCTTACAATCCCATAGTCCTTTCTAATTTATTTCTCCTATGACCAGAAAACCTACTTGGTATAATTGCATCATTTTAACTAAATAATAGAATATCTGAAGTAAAATAATCAGAAGTGCTTTCAACAGACAGGACAATACAGGAGAAAAGATCAGTGAATTTGAGGACAATTTAATAGAAACTGTATCAATTGAGGCATAGAGAAGGAGAACACAGGAAAAAAAAGTAGACAAAATGAAAGTAACTTGTAGAACAATTATAACAAGTTTGTAAACTTTGAAATTGAGTTAGAAAGAAATAGGAAACAGTAATGGATTCAGAAAGAAATACTTGTAGAAAATAAGAAGAGTCATTTTCCAAATTAAAAGAAAAATATAAAGCCACATATTCAAGAACCATAATTAAAACCAAAAGGGATAAAAACAAAGGAAAACACACTTTGACATATCATAATTAATTTCCTTACTACCAAAAATAAAAGGATAATTTATATATGAAAGGGCAGGAGAGGACACACATTTCATATTTTAAAATTGTTATTTTTCTTAAGATTTCTCATTTGTTCACTCATAACGTCACTTTCTCCTTTAAGTTCTTGGACATATATACAATAATTCTAAATATGGAACATATAGTAATTCCAAAACTGTAACATATTTATAAGTCCTTGACTACTAATTCTAACGTGTAATATTTTGGTCTGTTTATATTGACTCATTTTTAATCCTCCTATATAAGTCACATTTTCTTGTGTTTCACTTGTCTGGTAATTTTTTTTGTTTGCTGATTTCTCATGCCAGAGACTGTTGAGAGATTAGACTATGTTTTTGAGTATCTGGATTATGTTGGTTTCCTTTAAAGTGTTGTGCTGTGTTCCAGCAGGAAACTAACTTACTGGCTTTTTATTTCAACCCTGTCAAGATTTAGTTTTACAGTTTGTTAGCATGGGTATAGCTTAGGCCTGATTCTATGGCTGGTGTAGATCTACTTCTAAGAGTTGACCCTACTGGAGTCTCAACTGAGTTTAATGGCTTTTATCCAATCCAAGCAACTGGAAATCTAACTGTAGAACCTGAGAAATTTCTATTCAATGCATAACTTAGAATATGGGCAAATGCTTAAGGGACACATACCCAGATTTCTGGAGTTCCTTCTTGGGTAGTCCTCCAGTTCCAGGTTTCCCACACCCATATATTCCCGCTGCATCAATAGCCTGTCTCTGATCTTTGGTTTCTTCCTCTCAGTGAGACTGCTGCTGTCAGTTTGAAATTATTTTTCCTGTTTTGGGGATTGAGTGATGCCCTGAGAAGAAGGTAAATTTAAATCTGATGTTTACCCAATCTGTTTCCCTTTCCTCAAGAATTTGAGTGCACCACTGTCAATTGTCCAATTCTTGAAAAAATTACTTCTATGGAGGCCGGCCTGGTGGCTTAGTGGCTAAGTGTGCGTGCTCCACTACTGGTGGCCCGGGTTCATTCCCGGGCGTGCACCGATGCACCGCTTCTCTGACCATGCTGAGGCCGCATCCCACGTACAGCAACTAGAAGGATGTGCAACTATGACATACAACTATCTACTGGGGCTTTGGGGGGGGGTGGAAGGAGGAGGATTGGCAATAGAAGTTAGCTCAGAGCCGGTCTTCCTCAGCAAAAAGAGGAGGATTAGCATGGATGCTAGCTCAGGGCTGATCTTCCTCACACACACACAGAAAAATAATTACTTCTATATTCTGTTTAATTCTATAATAAATGCAATTAAATAAGTTATATTTTCTATTTTCATATAGAGGGGTAATTTTTAAAGTGAAATAGGTTATTTTTTCACGTGATTAGAATTAGTTGGTAATAAGACCTGAAATTTTGTGTGTGTGTGTGTGTGAGGAAGATCAGCCCTGAGCTAACATCCATGCTAATCCTCCTCTTTTTTTTTTTTTTTTTTGCTGAGGAAGACCGACTCTGAGCTAACATCTATTGCCAATCCTCCTCCTTTTTTTTTTTCTCCAAAGCCCCAGTAGATAGTTGTATGTCATAGTTGCACATCCTTCTAGTTGCTTTATGTGGGACACGGCCTCAGCATGGTCAGACAAGCAGTGTGTTGGTGCATGCCTGGGATCCAAACCCGGATCACCATTAGGGGAGCGTGCGCACTTAACTGCTAAGCCACAGGGCTGGCCCCCTAGAGGGATAGTTTTGAGGCCCACCTTAGGGCTTCGCTTTACTCTGTTTTCCAGGTTATCTCTGGAAAATTAGCTGACCTGTGATTTACCCAGATAGAGCTATCAGCTCCCTATAATTGATTACCACCAAAATCTCTATTGTTTTTAGGAGAGACCTTGGGTTTGAATTTCTTCACATTCTGTTTCAAGTAAAGTCATATTTTTATGAGAATCGGTCTGTTGTTCTCTGTTATTATGATCTGCCTTTCTCCCTGTTCTTATGACCTGCCAAATATCTGAGCCACAACTTTGGAACTGGTTTTGGATATAGTTGCTTCTGACTCTTGGAGTGACACTCCAGCTTTATGAGCAGGGCAGTGGATGGGAATGGTAGTCTCTGTTCTTCTAGACTTAATTCTGTGACTCTAGAACTTTATTAAAATTGTCTATATGGTACTACATGATGTAGTATCCCATTAGCTCTCTGATCACCTGATTACCATCCTAGTTCTTTCTCCCACGTTTATTCATCTCCAGTCATATAATTTCCTTTCTTTTCCTTTGAAAGACCACTCCTGACTTGGGTCTTTACACTTGCTGTTTCTTCCACCTGGAATACACATTCCCTAGACATTCTCATGAATTGTCTTTTTACTTTCTCCAGATGTCTGCTTACCAGTGAGAGTTCATGATTACCTTGTGTAAAATTTGAAATCATCTTCCAGAATATGCCTATTCACCTTTGCTGATATTCATTTTCATAATTGTATTGGCATCTAACATGCCATATAATTTATTGTGTATTTGTTTATTATCTGTATAAACGCATCCAACACATACACGTTATGCAACCAAATGAGAACAGGGATTTTTGTCTGCTTTGTTCATACCACATTCAGAAAAGGGCTTGGTATGCAGTAGGCAAATATTAGACAGTCAATAAACATGAGAGACGATTGAATTGCGATTTTAATTGGACTCAAACTATTTTTTTGTCTCTGTGTTTAACTTTTTGAGGATCTCAAATCATTATGGCAAAAATGTATGCCTTGAATGTTATTAAATTGTGATAATGAAAAGTAGCATCATTCAGGCAGGTGTTTTCCGTTTAATATTCTCTATCTCTCTAAAGTATTAGAGCTAATAGACACATAATGAACATTTGCAAAGATGATGTCTTTTTTAAACATTTGCCATCTGAAATTAGTTGTAATTGCTTATGTAAACATGATATTTGTTATGTTAAAGATTAATCTCTTTCATATATTATTAAACTCTAAATTAGTATATATCATCTTTTAGTGATTTATAGAGGCAGATTGTCCCTTATATATTAGTCTTGCCACAAGAAATATACTTATATGAAATAAATAAAGAATGTTATATCTATGGTATCCTACAGACATATCAGTATATTTTGAGATGATAATTTGTAATTCTGTTCTGGGATTAATTCATCAAATCAAATGTATACCATTCATTATTGAAAGTTACTGCAATTTTATTTAAACTTCTATTAACTGATGAATTTATGCTTCCCCCAACATCCAACATGATATAAATTGCCTTTGATTTCTCTTAATTTATGTATTGTGCATAAACCTTTCACTATATTACCCAACTATATTTACTCTCTCTTTTCATTCTTAGCCCAGTTTCTTTTTTTGCTAATGTTATTAGCTATGATTATTCAGACTGAGTATCACCATCTAAAAGCCATGCGTTGGTGCACGCGCAGGATCCGAACCAGGGCCGCCAGTAGCAGAGTGTGCGCACTTAACCGCTAAGCCACGGGGCCGGCCCCAGACCTGAAATTTTTACTGTCATGACCTTCTGATGTTCTATATTTGATCAACTCAATGTTTTCAAGATGTGCTCCTGAAATTGAAAATAGACTTAAGTTACAACAATGTAATCAGTAGTTTTCTGATAAATATTTAACAAATGGGTGACGGGGGAAAAATATGCAGTATTTGCCAATTTCCATGGTGTTAATACTACTGCTGTAGACAATTTCAAGCTATCAACATGATGTCACTAAATGTGGAGTGGAGAAGAGATGCAAAAAATTGTCTCAATTCAGAATAGGCCAGGTCTAGTACACATCTGATTATAATTGTTAAGAAGAAATATATTCCCTTAGCTTTGTTACTAGTCATTTAGAGTTTAAACTAATTTGTGAAATAGCTAAGGGCTTTGCACTAATCTAATTATTTTGGCTTTCATAAGTTTCTAGGTTTTTATTTGTTTGTTCCCATGGCATTCAAGGAATCAATGTGTTTGGATAGAACATAATAACACAGTTTACATATTAATTGCAACAAATATGGATTATTTGCTCAACTCAAACACACACACATTTATATATGTATGTATGTTGTCAGTGTGTGCGTGTGTGTGTGTGTGTGTGTATTTGAAGTTGAACTATCTAGGCCTTGTTTCCACTGAAGTTCTTGGATAGGACTTTCCAAATATATATATTTCCAGTATCATATTTAAGCAAGAGGAAACTCATGTTAAGTCATGCAAAAAATGCAATTTACCAATAGATTTTCAAAAAAGAATAATATTTGACATCAAATTATTTATCTTCTCCTTCAATCTGTGGAGGAAGTGTACTCCAATCTTTCTTTCATTTGAATATGTTTGTAAAAGAATCATATAGAACTATTTTTGTGATATATAGCTTTGATTTAATAGGCAATGCAAATTATGGTTCATGAGGATATTGGCATTCATTTTTAATATTCTATTTTATTTTTAATTTTTTCTAGTATATTTGTCATGTGAGTATTCTCAGCATTTACTGCAATATACCAACTATTTATTTTTAGATTTGATACAAGGATACAAACTATGAGATTTTTATCTACCTTTTTGATATCCAATGAGTTCTAAAGGTAAATAGTTACAGAAAAGTTGGAATTTTTTTTGAAACCACATGAGTTTCTTGAGGGTTTTCAAAAAGAAATCCTTGGTCTGTACATAATTTTATTGTCCAGGAAGTTGTTCTTTGTGCCTAATCTAGATTGTTTGTTTACATGAAAATTCTTGCTTTGATCTCAAAGGGGATGAAAAAACACGGCTAATACTCCATTTGTTACGTATTATGAAATATAATAAGCTTTGTTTTAGCTTTGACTTTCTTATCTTAATTGAGTTTAACTTCAAAGGCATCTTATTCAATGTTTTTTCTAAGCCTGAATTTTAATATTGTATAATTGTTTTTACTTGTTACTAATTGAGGTAAGTAGAGACGATCCACTGAGAGCCCAAATAGTAACTGGTGAACTGCAACTAGTTTTATTTTCTTGTTGTCCACAATATGAACTGCATTTCTACATATGAGTAATGTGGTATGGGTTTTGTAGTGAGGGTTCAAACAGTCAGACTCTGTAGTAGGCTTAAAAATGGCCCCCTAAAAATTTTAGTTTCTAATCCCTGGAAATTGTAAATGTTACCTAAAATAGCAAAGACTTTGCAGATACGATTAAGTTAAAGATTTTGACATGGCAAGCTTATTTTGGATTATCTGTGTGTTTCTTAAATGTCATAAAAAGTGTCCTTTTCGTAAAGAAACAGAAACAGATTTAACATAGACAGAAGATGAGGCTATGTGAACACGGAGGCAGAGATTGGTGTGATGCTGCCACAAGTCAAGGAATGCCAGCGGCCACCAGAAGTTGGAAGAGGCAAGGGACACATTATCCCCTAGAGCCTCTGGAGAGAGAGCAGTCCTGCTGACATTTTCATTTTGGCCCAGTGGTGCTGATTTCAGACTTCCAGGCTTCAGAACTGTGAAAGAATAAATTTCTGTCACCAAGCTTGTAGTAATTTGTTAGAGCAGCCACGGGAAACTAATCAGATTCTCTCATTTTATGCTTGATTTGAGAATTGGTGTCCCAAAGAAACATTGTTTTACTGCTGGTCGTCTCAGCAGCAATGAGACGTCTAGTTTTCATGAAGAGCAGAAGCAGAATGCCAGCGATAGCGTGTAAAGAACTTTCAGACCAATATTGATGTCTCCCTAGGATTCGTTGCTACTAAGGTGTTGAGTATGTTTCCAACCTATACTACATTTTCCTATCTATATTCCACACCTGTTTTTTTTCCTAATATTTCTACTAACTCAGTGAACTCCCAAAATTATTTAAGTAAAATTTCTATTGCTTCATTAGCCAAAGTCAGTTTCTGTTGCCTGTAATAATAACATATATACACACATATATACATACACATTTTTTTCACTTGCACACTAATGATCTGGCGTATCTTTCAAATAAGGTAAGTATATCACCCTCTGAGCACTGGGAATAAAAAGAAACTCATATATTCTGAAAGTTTATTAGGTACAAAGTATTATACTTAATAATTCAATATTGTCCAACATAAATCTGACCATTATAACTACTACCTAAATGAAATATGATGTTATTTATCCTTAAGTTTTTCTAGTAAATCGCTGAAATGATGATTATCTTGTCCAATCTCACACTGCTGGTGATTGATAGATTTGGTACCTAAATTAGTTCTCCATTAGTCTAAGGCTTGTGGATTTTTATATATGTCAGTACTACTGTAAGGGAGTGAGAAGAACAGGAAAAAAATTAGAAAACTTTTCATAATTGCAAACACACCCTCGTATCCTGAATAAGTGATTTTTGTGCCATTTTTGATACATTTTTATCCTTAATCCAAATATCATTTTAATTTCTTCAATTGCATCAATTAATTACCCATATTTTTTGGACTTAAAATGAAAGCACACTATTCTGGTACAAACATGTATATTTTTGTCTGGATGTTTGCTTTTATTTTTAATTGAACAACTCCTTCTAAGATAAAAATAACATAAAGATATTTTGACTAGTTGAAAAGGTTAATAAATTTTATTAAACAAAAAACTGATACCCTTTGGATTTATTATTTATTATTATATTTCTTATGGTTGGATACGTGGACATGAATGAAAATTAGATTTGCATGGCCATTCCATCAGGGGATAACCATAAAATTAGTGTATGTGTTTAAACGTTGCTAATGTCATTTTTCCCAATACTTCTGTTGTCCTCCATTGATATTTTAGTTTTTCAGTTGTCATACAGGGTATTCTCACCTTCTAATACATGATCCAAGAAATCTGGTTTTGGCTCCAAAATGTAAAGAGCTCAAAGTCACAACCCCCATGCTTACAAAAAGAAAAAGATGGACAAATAAAAATTAACAAATTTAATTTGACCCTTCAGAGAACTGAGGTCACAGGGTAAACAGCCACTCCCATCTCAAGAAAGACAGATGCATCCAGAGAGATAAATCAACTGAGATGAGTTTATTTGGAGCAGAAACTGATGGAGCCATAAATTGGTAGAAACATTTCAATGTTAATTTCGACGAATTCCTGGAAATTGAATACAGACTAACGTGAGAGTAAGAAACCCCTGGCCACAATCTTTGTGGTCCCTATACTTTCAAGGGCTTTAAAAATGTCCAGGAACCCCACTAGTCTTTCATGGTGAAATTGACTCTGATAGAGGAAGGGAATAGCAATCATTGTGAAGTATGCCTCTATATTACGCCATGACAAAGGCCTACTCTCTAGGGAAAAAGATTTACCAGAGCCTTACCCTAGGTGGGTGAATGGCATTCCTCCTACTCTAGCCCCCTCTAGCCTTCCTTTTACACCTAAGGTCGGGGGTAGAAATACATAGAAATCAGAGATCAATGCTTAAAGAAATGGATTGTGAACACTGCAACCAGGAAGGGGTAGGAAAAGGAGAAAAAAAAGTACACTAATGGAAAAATACTTGTGAAGGTCATAGTCCCGTGACACAGGCTCATTAAGAGACTGAGATATTGGAAGATTATAGAGCACACTCAAATTTTGCTATGACAAGGGCTCTGCTACACATGAACAGAGCTCTGCTATAATAAATGTGGGTTATAGATAAAAGTGCTTTGAGATGTAGACACTTTTTAAGGAGAAGTACATAGTGAAGCCCAGTGTTAAGAAGGGTGACAGAAAAAAAAGCACATTAGAGAAATTTGAACAAATATTAAGCACAGCACATCTTTTAGCCAGACTAGAAATTCCTGCACCAAAGACCTATTTATCTCAGTTCCTATGACCTGATATAACACATCTGGACTTCAATAAAAAAGTTACAAGGAATGACAAAGGTCAAAAAATAAAAATAGTCTGAAGAGACAAAGCAACATCAGGACTGGATTCAGCTATGGCACTGATATTGGAATTGTCAGACAGAGAATTTAAAATAACTGTGATTAATATGTGAAAGGACCTAATGAAAAAGTGGAGGACATGCAAGAAAAGATGGGAAATTAAAGTGGAAAGATGGAAAGTCTAAGAATGAATCAAATGAAATGCTAGAAATAAAAAACTAGTAAGAGAAATGAAGACTGCCTTTGCTGGGCCCATCAGTAGACTTGACACAACTAAAAAAAGAAAAAGTGAACTTGAAGATAGAACCAATAGAAACCTCTCAAACTGAAAGGCAAAGATAAAAAAGGGGGAGGGGTTAAAAACAGAACAAAACATCCAAGAACTGTGGGGCTAGTGCAAAAGCTATTACATATATGCAATTGGAATATCAGAAGGAGAAGAAAGAGAACAAAGAAGAATAAATATTTGAAGTAATAATGGCCAAGAATTTTCCAAAGTTAATAACAGACAACAACCACAGATTGAGAAAACTTAGAGAACATCAAGCTGGAGAAATAACACAAAACAAAACAAACAGGTGAAAATCACTACTCCTAGTCATGTAATATTCCAACTGCTGAAAATGAAAGATAAAATCTAGAAGACGCCAGAGCTGGGGTAGAAGGGAAACATGTTACTTATTGGGGAACAAACATAAGAATTACACTGAATTTCTTGGACTTCTTGTCAGAAACATGCAAGGCAGATGATAGTAGAGTGAAATAGTTCAAGTGTTGAAGGAAAAAAATATCCACCATGTTACCACTTCTATATCCAGGAAAATTTTCCTTCAAAAATGAAGGAGGAATAAACTTTCTCAGACAAACAAAAACTGAGGGAATTTATCACCATCAGGTTTGACTTGGAAACAATAGTAAAAGAAGTTATTGAAGTAGAAGGGAAATGATTTTTAAAAAGATGTACAACTGATACATTAATAAAGGAAATAAAATGAAATAACATATAATGCTCAATTAAAACCAGAGAAGGCAGAAAAGATGGAAAAAAATAAGGCCAAATTAAATTATGAAGCAAGTAGAGCAAGGTCCAGAATATAAAGTCATTATAAAACCTTCAATTTCTGTTCCATATACCAGCATTGAAAAATTGGACTTTGAAATTTAGTAATGCCAGTCACAATAACAACCCTAAATATGAAGTACCAAGGTATAATTTTAACAAAATATGTACAGTGTCTGTATTCAGAAAACCACAAAATTCTGATGAAAGAAATCAAAGAAGATCTAACTAAATGGAGAAATATTCCCTGTTTATGGATTGGAAGTCTCAAAATTTTTAAGATATCAGTTTTTCCTGATTTGATCTGTATACTTAATGCAATCAGAATCAAACTACCAGCAAGTTGTTTTGTAGATGTAGACAAACCAATTCTAACATTTGCATGGAAAAGCACAATATTGAAAAAAAAGAAGAAAGTTGGACGAGTGACACTGCATACTACCCAACTTTAAGACTTTCCATAAGGCTGTAGTGACTAAGGCAGTATAATGTTGATGAAAGGGTAGACTCAATGATAAATGAAACAGAATAGAGTCAGGTGATTTTTGACAAAGGAGTAACAACAATTTAATGGAGAAAAAATGGTTCTTTTTGACAAATGATGCTGGAACAGATAGACATACATATGCAAAAGGATCAATCTAGACACAGACGATGTATCTTTCACAAAAATTGACTCAAAGTGGATCATAGATCTAAAACTTCTAGGAGGTAACATACTTGAAGATCAAGGGTTGGCATTGAGTTTTTATATGCAACACAAGAAGCATTATTCATGAAAGAAAAATTTGAAAATTTAGACTTTACTGAAATTACAAATATATGCTCTCTGAAAGACACTGCTAGAAGAATGAAAAGACAGTCCAAAAACTGGGAAAATATATTTATAAATGCATATCTAAAAAAAGATTTTATGTAAAATATAAAAGAATACTTAAAAGTCAATAATAAGCAAACAAATAACAATTTAAAAAATAAACAAAAGATATGAACACGTAACTCACTAAAGATGATATATACATGGAAAATAAGCATGTGGAAAACAATTTGTCATTAGGGAAGTGCAAATTAAAACACAATGAGCACACATTGTACAGAATGGCTAAACCCTTACATGCCCTCAAAACCCAAACTGACAATATTAATTACTGGTGAAAATGTGAAGAAAAAGAAACTCTTATTCATTGCTGGTGGAATGCTTAAAAGTACAGCCTTTGGAAGTCAGTTTGGGAGTTTCTTAAAAAGCTAAATGTAGTCTTAATATATCATTCAGCAATCAAATTCTTAGGTATTTACCCAATTGGTTTGAAGACTTATATTCACACAAAGATCTGCACACTAATATTTATGGCATGTTTTATCATAATCTCCAAAAGATGGAAGCAACCAAGATGTCCTTCAATAGAGTAATAAAGAAATTGAGGTACATCCATACAATGAAATACTATTCAGCAATTAAAAAGAATAAGGTATCACTCCATGAAACCACACAGCTGAGTCTGTAATGCATATTACTAAGGGAAAGAAGCTCGTCTAAAAAAGCCTAAGTATATGATCCCATGTATATGACATTTAGAAAAAGGTACAACTATAGAGATAACAAACACCAGTTTTGACACGGGTTTAAGAAGGGAGAGTTGAACAAGCAAAGCACAGGAGATTTTTAAGCTGGTGAAATTGTTCTGTGGAACACGTTATGGTGGACGCATAACACTGTACATTTACAAAACCGATAGAAATTCACTGCATAAAGAATGATTCTTAATGTTGTTAATTAAAAAAACTAAATCCTGTAGGAGGTTGAGGGATCCCAGAGTGGAATGCAGACTGTGACAACAGAATCTAACTTGATGACAACGTGTGAAATAAGTTCACTAAAGTGGGTAGGGGGAACATCTGTGGGCTTAAGTAACTTTGACAATGAATGGTGACCATAAGACTAAAGCAAAGGAAGTTTATCTAAGCACTGCCCTCTAGCTGATAATGTTTTTCTCATGGAATTACAGGGTAATAATTCTAAAACGATTATACATGTATATTGGAATTGAACAATTAAGTAAGGGATGCAGGTTAGTGGGATGCAGAGTTTTCACTCTTGCTATAGGAGTTTATATACAAGCAAGGGAGACTGGTAGAATAATACATGTGGTAATGGATTAGAGGTGGAGACATCCATATGAACTCACATTTACCTTAATATGGACAGCAATAGACACACATAGATATGTTTATAGATATGTGTATATACACTAGGTAGTATTCACACATGTATTTCCTTTCTTTGTTAGCTTAGAGCAATTGGAGGACAGGTCATCACAGTGGTAATGGACATATCTAGCACCCAGATCTTTGTATCTAATACCATTCTTCAATATAAGGAACTAGGACTCCTTGGAGAAATGGCTGATTCTAGGCTGAAGCAGGGAATGTACAAGGTGAACCTGGAGTATCTTGTAGTGACAGAAAGTAAATAAGTGCCAGTAAAAATTGCAATGATCAGAGTATGTCAAAGGGACAGAAGAACCAAATGAAAGACCTTTCAGTGGCTAATGGTGGAATGATTTGAGCATCAAAATAGATAAAGCAGTATTGTATATAACCCAAAGTGTAAAGTAAGTATCCATGAATCTGTGCTGATATAAACAAAAGATTGAAAAAAAGGTAAGTAAATAGAGGAGGATAGAGAAATGTCTCATGTAGAGAAATTCCAAATAATTTATGTAGATTCTACGCACTCAAGGATGGGGGATATAAATCCCTACACTTTATGTCTGACTTGTGCATAGTGACTTCATTCTAAAGAATTAAATATGAAGCCAGAGGATAGTAAATTTATAGTGGAGAAATATAACACCACCATCTCAGCCAAGTGATCATGGCTAATTTCAACAGTGAGAAGTCATGCTGATGGTATGTACTCTTGATATGATGTGATGATAATGACATTTTACCTCTGTGGTCTTCCTCCCCCAAATCCATAACTTCATTCTAATCATAAAAAAAAAAAAAAAAAAAAATCAGGCAAATTCCAACAGAGGGGCATCCAACAAAATACCTGACCAGTACTCCTCAAAGCAGTGAAGATTATCAAAAACAAGGAACGTCTGGGAAACCGTGATAGGCAAGAGGGGCCTAAGGAAACATGACAACTAAATGTAATATTGTATGCTGGTTGGATCTTGAAGCAGATAAATAGACATTAGCCAAAAACTAAAGAAATATGAATAAACTATGGATTTAGCCAAAGATAATGTATCAATATTAGTTCATTGATTATGACTAGCATATCATTCTAATGTAAGATGTTAATAAAAGGAGAAACTGATTGCAAGGTATTTGAGAACTCTCAATACTATTTTCAAAACTTTTCTGTAACTCTAAAACTATTCCAAAATAGAGAGTTTATTTAAAATAAAAACTACCCCTAGATATATTGAAAAAATACAATGATCCCTGGAGAGTGGATACATTTTTTTCTGTTCAGGATATTTTAGGAAAAAAAATAACTGCAGCATTAATGATAGAATAAGAAGAATAAGCACTGAAAGCTGAAAGGCACAGATGATACTCAGTTATTTCACTTGAAATAGAGAATGATTACATACGGATGAATCTCTGATATCTCTGTTGGCAGTAGCTGGTACAGCAGGTGGAAGTGCACTAATTGTCGTATTCTTTATACTATTTGTTCTAAGTATTGCGTCCTCGAATAAATTGTGAGTGGTATCAGTAGGTACATTGAGGGTTCTCAAAGCTAGTTTCCTATTCCAATATATCTTTACTTGTAAGTAGAGGAACTTAATAAATTATGACAATCACCTGGAACTTTAATCTCTAGATTATAAAACAAAAAATTAGAATACATCCCTTCCTACCACTCTCCAAAAGCTATGTTCAAAATGAAGTACTTGATATGTGTGAAAATTGTGGTTCATGAAAAGGAATCTAAATATTCTCAGCAAAATATCTATTCAAAAGACTTCAAAGTCTTCTAAAATGGTTAAAAGCTGTAAATAACATGTTTATAAAAATCATTTTTGATGAAACAAATATGAATGAAAATGAAATCAGCTGTCTTTTGTAGGCCACAATGTTAATAAATATCCTAAAACTAGGTAAATGGGTGAAAAGACATAGAGAAAAATGCATCTTCATGAATTGATTCCATTAATATAAATTGCCAAAAGCTTTCTGGAAGTTAATTTTGCAATTCATAACCAGGACTTTAAATATCTTTATTAGTCTAGGACTAGCCAATAAAACAGGACCCATACTGGCTATTTAGAATGATAGATTTAGTATAGGAAGTTGTTTACAGAGGCAAGAAGGTTAGAAAGTGAATGCAAAAAACAATAAGGACAGCCAGAGAACATAAGTGCAGGAAGCATTATCACCCTAAGGATAGGAAAACAAAGGGAAAGAGGTTGAGTTTCCAGAAATCAGGAGATTGAATAAGGAATTCTTTACAGTTATAATTCAGATGTTTAAGGAACAGCTCACCTAAACATTCTGGTACCTCAGGACTTCAAAGGAGTAATGTGAAATGCTCTTGCTCAGATGTCTCTGAAAGAGATATTTCTAAGGAATCTCAATGGAGATGTTTCAAGGACTGCGAAAGAACCCAGATCCGCCTGCTGGTGCTGGGGAGAAGTTCCAATGCTGGGTAATGCCGCAAAGAATATAAAAAAGGCACTGTTGGTGGGAATGGAAATTGGTGCAGCCACTCTGGAAAACAATATGGAGGTTCCTCAAAAAATTAAAAGTAGAACTACCATATGATCTAGCAATTCCACTTCTGGGTATTTATCCAAAGAAAATGAAAATGCTAACTCAAAAAGATATGTGCACCCCTATGTTCATTGCAGCATTATTTATAACAGCCAAGATATGGAAACAACCTAAGTGTGCATTGATGGATGAATGGATAAAAAAAATTGTGGGAGATATATATACAATGGAATATTATTCAGCCATAAAAATGAATAAAATCTTGCCATTCATGACAAAATAAATGGACCTTGAGGGCATTATGCTAAGTGAAATGTTAGAGAAAGACAAATACTGTGTGATCTCTCTTGTACTTGGAATCTGAAACAAAACAAAACAAAACAAAAAACACCACGCTCGTGGATACACAGAATAGATTTGTGGTTGCCAGAAGCAGGGGTGGGAGGTAGGAGAAATGAGTGAAGGGGGTCAAAAGGTAAAAAGAAAAGAAAAAAGAGTGGGCTTGGGAATACCTTTACAGGGTCCTTTTCCTTTGGCTGCTAAATGTATAATAATAATTTTAAAGAAAGGAAGATGTCATTCCCCTTTTCTCCTAACTTCCAATTTCCCTCTAGTGACTCCTATTGGAAAAACTCAATAATAATCAAACTGACAAAAATGTATGGGTAATGTAATTTTCCGAGTTCCAGCTTTTACATCACAGAGTATAAAAGGTGGATTTTGGAGTTGATAGACAATAATTGTAAATAAATTCATATCTAAAAATCTGTTATAATGATTTATAAGCATAGATACAAATGCACTTTTATAAAGTATGATAATTGTAATGGAAACAAAATAAATGTCCATTCTTCATAACATTCATATATAAACATAACATAAAAATGTAACAGTAACATAAAAACAAGTCTCCATACATGCAAGTTCTTTTTTTCATAGTTTTCTCTGCTATTTCTTGCATGCCATGATCATTTTGAAGGAAGTCAGAAACTTGTGCTGAGTCTCTCAGAAATAAGAAATTCCAAATAACATAGGAAAATATATTACTTAGATTATAGACCAGATAGTATTTGGTAGAGGCAAATATGACTAGAGGACAGAACATCTGAGAGAGATGTTAAGAGTGCAAACTGACTTAGCAGTTAAGATTTTTTCATTTTTATTTTTAACACTTGATTATGAGACAGATATGTATAAAAATGTAAAATTAATTGGATATCTATGGGGCTGTGGAAGAGATAAGAAGCAATCAGTCAGAGGTGAAGGAGATGTCACAAGAGGAGGAAAACGTGAACAGAAGAGAGGGAAAAATGAGTTAAGAACACAATCTCTGGGTGCTCTTACATCCAGAAGGAGAAAGTGAAGCCAAAATAGCATATTCATTAAATATAAAAATGTGAGGACATTTAAAAAATTGCTGCTATGTTGTTGCAGTTGTAACTCAGAGGAAGAACTAATGATATACTAAATTACATTCAAGTTAGTAATATCCTTAATTATATCAAAAGATTTGGAAATTAATTAACATGGAAAGACTAATATAACAACAAACTACTATAATCAAATTGAAAAAAAAAACTATTGAACAGCCGATTATGTAGGCATACTTATCTAAAACTGTAACACATTTCAGTACGTAATAAAGGTCTCAAGGAAATGCTATTCAATGATAATATAGAGTCAAGTTTCAAGGCCTTTAAATGTATTCAATTTGAAAGTACGGATAACTACATTCACTCTGAACTACTCTTAGATTTTACTAATTAGCAAGTATTTTGACAGGTATTATGCTACCAAGTGTTTTGGGACACCCTTTGCTTTATGCTTCAGAAATTCTGTTTAGCATGATGAATTTAAATAGTATCCTTAACTTGCATATTTTCTATTCCCTTTAAAGTACATCTTATAAATTAAAAGCAGGGGGAGTATTGTAAAATCTAATTAGTGTTCAAGCTTCCTGTCAGTATTGTTTTTCTACTAGTAGTGAGAAAACATGCCACATATAGGTAATATGCCTCTCTTTAAGTTTTTTAAAGAACATTACAAAACCCCTGGTATTTAAGCTGGAAATTTTCTAAAGTATATTGACTCTTTCAAGTCATTAGGGGAACATTTAGTGCAGTAGAGCAGTAATTCACTGAATTTCAGGCACTGGTGGCTTAATGCAGTTAGTACAATGTAATTTACACTCAGGGAGTAGTTTATACACCTGGAAGGATCTAAACCATTGCCTACTTAATTGACATGGTTTTTTAAAGAGAGATGGAGCACCCTAATATTTACATGAAAAGAAATTGGGATTAAATTACCTCTTCAAGGTCAGAGAAAAAAATTAATTACTGAAGTAAGACACGAAATTTTGTTCTCATTCTCAATGTTCCACTTAGAAAAAAATCATTATTGTGAAGTGAACCTATGTAGTATAATTCTGAACTTTTTTTAGGTTGTACTTTCAAAGGACACAGGTTAATATAAAATACAACGCTAAAGTTATACAGTGAATTTGTCATTTACATACGGATCAAATTATAAAGTCAGTTAAGTATGGCAAGTATCACAAATTACCCTGAACAATCCCTCTGGAAGGTGCCACTAAACAGATATATATCCTTCCTCTCAGGAATTCAACATAATCAGTTTTGATATTAGAAAATATTTTTCTTCCCTTGAATACGAGGTGGAAAACTAGGCTTAATTTTAGGAACTGTGAAAAATGTATAGCATTACATACTAGAATCATGCTCAGGGTGGTATGTTTCAACTCAGGGTTAAAGGGAACTGCAATCAACTGAGGGTAAAGAATGGTGATTGCACAGAAACCATTTGAACTAAATTCCAACGTATGACAAGTACCTCCAGGGAGATGTGGGACAAATGAAATGTTTCACTTTTTTCACAGTGGTGCCAAACTTTGCCATTAAAGCAAAGGAAAAAACAGTTGAGGTGTTACACATTCTTAACCCCTGACTGTGGGCTGCAGTGACAGTGTAGAATAGTTAAGAGTCGCAGACACACGTGGAATCCACACTTACTCAGCAGCTATTTCCACAGGTCTTGACCAGGAACCCACAAACCAGGTTAAAGAAAAAGCAGGAGATGCCATCCCTTAGCAGTACACTGAAACGAAACCCTGTCTGCTCCTCAGGCTCTACTCTCATGCAGGGGTAAAGCCGTAAGCCACTGTTGGAGAAGCAAGATATACTCCTGTTCTGGATCCCTGACAAAGATTCACTGCTGCTCAGGAAGGGGTAGAGAAGTAAAATCCATCTGTCCCTGGGGGAGGGAAAGGAAAGACCCCTGCAGCACCACAGCAAATAACAAGTAAGTAAGGCACTTAGCATTGTGGGAGGGACAGAAAACTCTACTCCAAGGCAAAGGTTCACTGGGAATATTAGAAGAAAAAGCCACCTGACCTAGTGAGAGAGGCAGGGAAACCAATCAGACCAAGGACGCTGTATTGATATAAATCAGAAGTCTGTGTTCCCTGACAGAGGGGCAGGACACTCAATCCCACAAAAGACCTCCCTAGACGTGAGGCAAATTTAATGCCCCAGGATTCTGGAGGATGTACAGGAATATTGACAAAGCCGCACCTCAATGCCAGGCACACAGGGCTTTTCTAGGACTAAGTTGAAGAAGAAATTTAGAAAATTATAAATAGAAGAAATAACAGTGTGCTTTTGGGGAAGGGACAAAGGCATAAGAGCACAGAGGAAAGCCCCCTGGCACTTCAGATCCAACATAAATTGCAAAGTAGCAGCAGAGATTATCCAAGTGTTAGATGTATCAGAGGGACATATTCACCTGGGCACTTATGATTAAGATGTTAACGAATCTCATGAAAAAGTTGGAAATAGGTATGCACAGATGGTAAATTTCAGGGAAACATTTGAAAGTATAACAAAAGGTTAAATGCAAATGCTAAATTATATGTAATCTACTACACAAAGCATATTTAAAAAAATATCACAGATAAAGCATTCCTTCAAAAGGTTTATCAACACACTTAAAGTTTTATCAAAATCCTTAGAGTAAATAAAATAATAAATCAATAAAGATTGATAGGACAATAATGATTATTAAATAATGATTATAAAATTTAAAAAAAGATACAAAAGTATGTACCAAAAAAAAAAAAAACCTAGGATCTGTGGGGCAATATTACATATTTTGGGCCAAATAGAGAAGAAAGAGAAAGAAGTGCAGAAGAACTATTTGAAAAAATGATGCCCATACAGTTTTCAAATTGAATGCAAGAATGCAACGTGCAGGTAGAAGACTCTCAGAGAACCCAAGCAAAGAATATTTTTTAAAAAATTACATCATAATCAAGCTGCTGAAAACCAAATATAAGGAAAAAAAATTTAAAAGCAGCCAAAAGAAAAAAAGAAACTTTACACGTAGAGAAACAGATCTAAGAGTACAGCAGACTTTTTATATGAAAGTTCAGAAACCAGGAGACAATGGAAGCACTTACTAATCATATTGAAAGTAAAAATCATGAACCCAGAATTATGTATGTGTCTAAAATATCTTTTACAAATCATGGCAAAATATGAGTTGTTTTCAGAGAATAATAATTGGGAGAATCTACTGACAGCAGACTTGCAGTGGAAAATATTTTTAAACAAAATTTTTTAGACAGAAGGAAAATTACAGTAGATAGAACTGTGGATCTATACTAAAAAAGGAAGAAAGATAAAATTGGAAGGAAATAAAGGTATATATAAAAGAACCATTTTATTTATTTCTTATATCTTTAAAGATAATATGCTGTCTTAAACAAAATAGTAAACATATGTTAAAACAAAAATTTTTAGTGATGCAATGTGGGGATTGTACCATATGTGAGAACGTGAGGGAGGAAATGATAGTACAATGTTTTCCACTATAAATCAAGTGGTATTATTTTTAGATAGACTTGGATGTGTTATAGAGATATAATGTAAAATCTAGAGCAAACACTTGAAAAATAAATACGTTTAAATAATAATCCACTAGTGGACATAAAATGTAACAAAACAAAATTGTGCAGGAGAAGAAGAAACAAAAACAAAGAACAAGATGGTGTATTAATCTTAATCATATTTATAACTAAATTAAATGTTTGTAGACTAAATATCACTATTAAGAGGGAGAGATGGTCAATGTGGATTAAAAGAAGAAGACCCAGTCCCTCCAGAAAAACTCAAGTATCAAGTTATAGATAAACTAAAAGAAAAAATGTTGGAAAAATACATAGGTAAACGCTAACCCAAAGAAAACTGGACTATCAATATTTATATCAGAGTAGACTTCGAAGCAAGGAATATTACCAGGGATAATGAGGTATAGTATAAATAATCAAATGGTCAATTTATCAAATGTACATAACAATCCCCCTCCTTACTTTAAGCTGACACACTACACTGCTGTATATATATTTCATACCTACCTATTTTATTCCCTTCACTTTCTAATTTGCCGTTTCTTATCTATGATTTACTGCTGTTTTACACACATACACAAAGCGACAATTTAAACAAAAAATACTCATTTTAAGTAGTGTTTTTCAAACTTTTCAAACATTTTCATGCCTATCTCAACTTCAAGATTCCATATTATTGATTAGTGGCTCATTGTGGCTGAGAACTTTAGAAACAGGGGAAAGTTGGAAGATATTAGTGGTTATAATAATTTTCCCTAGGAGCCATAACCTTCAATCCTAACTCATCATTACATACCAAATCATAAGGACTGACTTGTTAAATGCTTCTTAAACTGAGAATAAATCCTTCTGCTTTTTGGTGAGTTCATAGTTCAGCAAAGACCCTTAAACATAGTAGCCATTCAGTAAATAACCATTTAATAATAACTATTAAAAACAAAACAATTAATGCTCTAGAGAGGAATGTTTTGAAGCCTTACTCTTAGAAGGACAAAGATGCCAGAAGAAATGTGATGCCTTAAATATTATGTCAGAAATTTTGAGAGTTATAATTGAAATTGTAATTCCAAAGTAACAAGTAAATAAAATATTAAACCAGATGTTAGAAACATTACATTTTCATTTCCAATTCAATATTAGATATAATAACAAAATTGCTAGCTCGTTAGAATTTACAACATATTTTTACATGTATTAACTCATGTAAGTTAACATAAATTCTATATATTTATTAGGTATTATTAGTCTTGGCTTATATTTACGGAAATGGAAGTTTAACATACATAATTCCTAACATCAAACAACAAACTCTGGTATGACTCTGAATGTCTTTCTCTTTTTTTTTTGTGACGAGGACTAGCCCTGAGCTAACATCTGATGCCAATCCTCCCCATTTTTTCTTGAGGAAGATTGGCTCTGGGCTAACATCTGTGCCTGTTTTCCTCTGCTTTATATGGGATGCCGCCACAGCATGGATTAACAAGCGGTGCATCAGTGCATGCCCGGGATCCGAACTTGAGAACCCTGGGCTGCCGCAGCGGAGTGTGCGCACTTAACCCCTGAGCCACCAGGCTGGCCCCCAAGAATGTTTTTCTCTTTTTATTAGACCATATTGCTATTTCAGTTAGATATAAGGCCGGTTTCTCATTTTTGTGTTTATAATTTGAAAGAATGATAGGACATCTCTTAAAACACAAGCGTGTTAAAAAAAAGTCACACTTTCTAACACTTTAAAAAGAAAATGATTTTATTAAGATGAAGAACAGCTGTAAGAAACATGCCAATCATGTATCTTATGGTCATAAATTTATTAAAGTTGTACTCACACAGAGTTCTAAAACCTTTTTCAGAAAAATTTAACAGTGATAAGTAGTAAATAGAATGAAATAGAACATCAAAAGTGGGCCAAAATGGTTCTCCAACTACGATGTATTTTTAGAAGTGCTATATTGGCTAATACATTGATTATTCTCTTTAAATAACCTTCTGCCACTATTTTGAGAAATAATCTCCTTTATACACCCTTCTATTAATAAGAGCCTCCCAGTTATTATACACATTTAACAGAAACAATCTTTGACTCTCTTCCATTCAATTAACCTTCATATACACTGTTTATCCTTTAAATTAGTCTAATTTCAGAATTTCTAATTAGACGTTCCAGTCTACGACCACAACTTTTAATGATCTTGTTTTTCCCACCTCCCTAGCACTTGGTGACCTCACGCTTTACCTAAGAAGAACTCTGCTTCAATTATTCCTGCTCATTAGAATCCAAAAGCACCTCTTCTTCTCTACTACACTCTGAAAATAACTGACTCTCCTACTTCATTGTAAAACCACTTAGAATGTTATTCTTCACATCCTTCCTTATATTTATCCACTACTTTCTAATTCCTAACTCATTGCATTCTAGTTTCTGCTTTACCACATTACTGAAATTAATTTTCTCAGGGTATTCATTTATCTCTTAATGATCTCTGCATTGTCCATGTCTCAAGGCATTGTGAATAAAAAAAAAACAAATGGAATGTCATTCATGAATATAAATCTAAATAGTAGAGTTACATTAAAAGATGGGTAATCTTTTACTAAAAAAAGTAATGGTTCATTTAAAATGATGTTTCCAAATAAGAAACTATATGTTTTAAATAATTATGGACTGAGTCTTAAGTTTTGTCTATTATTTATAAAGAGAAAAAAAGTAGTTGCAGTAAAGATTCAATGATCATTGATATGAATCAGGATATCATAATAAAAAAAGAACAAAAAATGGTAAAATGTGTGAAATTTTATTACAAGTTTAAATAATATATGAATTTAAACAAATCCAAAGATACTTAGAAATGGTTAAATTTTACTTAGTTGGTCGAATTTTACCTTGGAGAAAGCTATGTCAACAGAGAAACTAAGGGGATATACAAGTCATTTCTATAAATGGCTAATTTGTGGATTATATATCAAGTAGGTCAAAAAATGAAATCTTCCAAGAGAACACAACATAAATAAAATCAAATTTTAGTTATGACTCCAGCTGGAAGAGTGGTCCCCAAATGTGACTGTGTACCCTCAGCAGTGAAAAAGACAATCAATCCACTGTAGAGTAGAAAAAACTCACTCGAATTTCTATTTTTTCTTCTTGGAAATTAAAAAGAAAATAAGTCCAGCTTATTAAGTCATTAGCAAAACATGATACTTTACTCTGCAAATGTACTTCTGAATCATGAAGATATATTTTATATGGAGTATTATTTGTAATGAGAATTATGGTAATTACTTCATATTTTTCCACTTTCCATAAGTGATCTTATAGTTAATTATCTAATATAGCTCTTTTCTTCTGAGACATTTGCCAAAGAGTTATTTCTAATGGGTAAGTGTAACGTTTCAAAAGAGTGTAGAATAAATCACAGAAAGATGATATAGCAAATCGAAGATGTACAGGAATACTATAAATAAACGATAGGTGCTATTATATTGCTTCGTACTCGTTTTATCGTTTATTCATTCATTAAATATATATTTTGGCACTTATTTGCAAAGTAGATACTTGGTACTGTCAGAGATGCATACGTATATAACGACTTTTATTTTAAAGGGAGGAAAAAATCTCTAATAAACTTAACCTATTTTCCTTGGAGAATAATACACTTTACATCAGTTTAAATAGTTTCAAAAAATAAAAGGAATCAAATGTTGTAACAAGGGGACTGAAAAGATTCTTTTAACTGTTTTAACATTTAAAACATTTATTTCCATGATTTTCTATCAGTGTGGTGTGAAACTCAGGCTGGTTTCTCCACTTGCATGATTCTTAAGGTATAGGTACTTTTTTCAATGCATTTCAATAATTATACCGTGTGATTTCACTTGTACGTGTAAGATAAAAACAACAAGAAACAAACGCAGAGATACAGAGCACAGATTGGTGGTAACCAGAGGAGAAGGATGTAGGGAGAGGGCTAAAGGGGTAAAGGGGCACATGTGTACAATGATGGAATGCAACTAGACTTTTGGTGATGAACACGATGTTGTCTATACGGAAGTCAAAATATAATGATGTACACCTGAAATTTACATAATGTTATAAACCAATGTGATCTCAATAAAAAAATTAATTAAAATTTTTTTATTTATTTAGCTCCTCATTAGTTAACATGAAGATGTTTTGATTCTTCTTTTGATATTTTTGGCAGCTTACTTTCGTAGGACTACTCATCATGACAGAAACGTAAATGTCAGCTCTGCAGCTTGTTGCTATGGTTATCTTCAACAAGAACGTCAGGAAAAGTGACAAGGCATAAAGTGATTCTGAGTGATGACATTCCTGTTGATAATAGATTGGCTCCCGTGTATGCTGCAGCGGCTTTGATCTCTCAGACCTCTCATTTCTTATAAAAAAAATTTGAGAACTCCACTAGCCTGTGGTGAGAAATTTCAGTCTTTCAACCAAACATTGTCAGGATTATCTTCAGATGATTTAAAAGTCACAGTCTATTTGTTAGATCATTTTTGCAGTATAAGGCCAGAGATTCACTATCATCCAAAAAATTGGGAGCCATAGCCATCGTTTATTTCTGAATATAATCTGTGGTTTGCAAACAGTAAGTGTTCATGATGAATATGGTATTTTGAACCAAAATGTCATGGAGACAAAAGAGAAACATTTCTGAATATGCCACAGATTATTTATACCTCATAGTCATGGCTTTCTTATGCATGATGAGAACAACTCAGCACTATCTATTTGCAAATAAACTTCTCTTCATTGACTTTAATGATGAAGTTTAAAAGAAAGTAAAGATTGTCACTTAAAGCTTATAGAAGTCTCCTTGTTAGTTTTATCAACACAATCTTTAACTTAATGAAAAATTTGTAATGAAAAAACTTAATATTAACTATCTCTTTCAAATTCTAATATCAGACTCAGTCTTTATACTCTATTATGCTTGAAATATTTTTCCATGGACTTAGCAACTAAAAAATTACTTAAGCCCCAAATAAAATATGTGTGATAGCTAAGTTTTACTGTATTTTACAGATTTTGACAATTTTATATATTCACTATGTTTATGAAAAGTTTGGAATGTGTATGATTTAGAAATACAAACTTTTAAGAAGTATTTACTGTAAGTAGAGTATAATATATCAAGAGAATCAATAGATCAATACTATATCAACAGGAGAAATGAAATTTAAAATCTAAAATCATTTGGGAGTACATGAAGATACGTATACTAATGAACAAGACAGAGTTTGTGTCCCCAGGAAACTTACTGTTAATAATCAACAAATATTATTCTGATCTTCAGGTAACCTCTTAACCTAGTATGACACTGAAAATGAGATGAAACTCAGGAATTGTGTGGCCGTATTACATAAATTATTTATCTTTGTTTAATCCTTTATGTTGATACTTAACCTTGGGGGAACATCTATCATACAAAGATGATCTCATCTTTTCTCTAAGAAAAGTAAACCCAAACTCTCATTAGGCATCATACCCAAACCAATGTGACACACAAACTCTCCCCACAAGGTCTAAATTCTGTAATTGAGCATCACATCTCAGGGAAAGGAAAGGGCAAAAATAAAATGTTGATTAATATATAAGTAATGTAAGTATACCTAGCTGCCGTAGTTCTCATATCTGTACTGACCATGTGGGTATAGTTGGCTTTCATTAAGTTTTCATCCACCACTTTGTACACAGCCAGTACCTAACTTGGTCAAATCTTTTGATCTGGTGAAGTGATTCAAACCTTCATTTTTAAGGATCTGAGTCCTCAGTGGTCCTTGATTTATTGAGTTGTTGTATATTCCCATTAAACTTGGACATGGAAGCATTAAGAGGTATCTCAGCGAATACTTCAGGTTCCGAATATATTCCTTCCTGTTCTAATTTGGTAGCAGAAAACAAATGCTGCTAATCAATTTTATGGTTTAGTGGATTAAATTTCACTCAATTCATGATGTCACTTCAGGTCTCCTAGTCGTAGTCACACAACACAGTTATATGTTCAGTCTCTATTAGGGCCCTGTGGAAAGGCAAGAGCTGCCTTTAAAAAAGAGAATAGTTATCACTAGAGGAAGGCATTATTTTGCTGCAAAATCCTCAGCATCTGTGCTGTATATTGTAGTTGGGCTAACCAGAGGATCCATAAAGCATCCCTTATTTATGGTTGGCAGTGTGAGCACCATTGTATCTGCTAGTTTATGAAGCCTAATTTTCAGGAGGCTTTCACTTCAGTCTGAACCTGCTGGAGAGCCGTCATTTTCTCTTGACTCTTCTCAAAAATTTTCAGCTTAATGAGTCAATGGATAATGACTTGGAGCAGGAAGTCCAGTGTGGTGTACGTTGCCTCTAAAATCTGCAGAGAATCAAGATGAATTTGGCCCCTTACTCGGTGTTAGACAGCGCAAATTGTCTCTCCCTTTAGAGGGGGTTTTCCAACATGTTCAATTTTTGAACCTCTAGAAACTTTAGTATCGGACAGGACCCAGAATTATCATTGGGTTTACCTCTTATCACTAGCATGCATATATTTTATTAGAGTAACTGGTTAGTAGTTACTTTCTGCTTACCAGATCCCATTATTTTGAGTTACCAACAGTGGAACAGCATGATAGTCTGTAGAATATTTATATAACTGATTTCCCTCACAACTATTTTAAGACAGAGAGTGGGAGAGCTGATGTAGTCCTCAGGTAAGACAAGCAAGATGTACTCTTGTTCCCACCTGATGAAGGTGGACTGCTTCTCCTCATCCCTGTTAATTGCTTTGGAGAAAAATATAATTCCTACCACTTTATAGGGAGTGAATTGATCTAGTCAAAAGACAATATGTAAAACAGCAGCTGGATTTAGAGTTGTCTACTGCTTAAGTTTTAAATAACAAACAATCGACGTGGCTTTTGCACCAGCCAAACACATCAGTTAAATGGAGATCTGAGAGGAACCACTACTCCTATATCTTTTAAATCTTAAATATTGCCACATGGATAGGGTTTTCCTTTAAAGCTGGTTTTTAATATTTTAACTTGAAATTCCTCTAAAGGAAGAATTGAAGATCACTGAAATGTATATTTTTCTTTTTGAAAAGCCTATTCAATTCTTTCACATTCAGAAAGAAGGGGAAAATATTTATATGACAATAGAATTATGGTTTAACTTTCGCTTTCACTTTATTTTAAAGACACCTTTTTTTTTCTCAATTGAGACACTATATAAAAATGATATTTATTGTCTGGCTACAGCTTAGATTCCTACACTGTCTTGTGTATAACACTGTAGGGGATAAACACACAGATGAGGACATGTTCTTTTGTGATTAGAGACACGTAAAATTGTAAAAATCTCACTGATAATAAGCATGACTCATGTACTTCTTGCAAGTTGAATTACTAAATTTTCATTAACTATAAAACAGTTTTTAAAGTAACTTTAATGTACTAAAGTTTCTAAAACAGTTGGTTTGCACTCTGTGGCATTCTTTTTGATCTGTTATTAATTGCATTCTTAATTCTGAATTTTTGTCATGTGCTTTAAATGTTTTTTAGTCATTTTGTATAGCTACTGTGCTGTTTCCAAAAATAGGCTATGCTTTTAAGGGCTGGCAATTAGACTTTTTGTTTCTTGTGTATGTCAGCATATTGCTTATAATTACAGTGATTATATGTCCTTACTAGTCTCAGACAATTTTGTTTTACATATGTTGTCCTGAAAATCCATTTATTTTATATTTGGCCCCAGATTTTTCATATATTTTCAGTATTGTTTAATTTTTATTTTTTATAAAAATTGCCTGAAATCTTTAAATTTTTTATGGCAAATCTATTAACTTATTAAGGTTAACTTATAGACCCCTAGACCATTTTATTTTTAATTGACAAAACACCACTTACACACTGAGGCACCTAGTAGGCCTAGCAAATTCATATACGTCAAGGATACTGTTAATTCTAATATATTTTACATTAAAATCTACAAATATTTCAACTCTAATAGTTTCATGAATTCTGTCTTTATGCCTTCATTGAAGATATTTGTCTTTGATATACATTTTTATAAGATTTCTCAATTTTATTTGTGTTTCAACTTAATGTTTGGAAAAATCAGGATTCTATAATACATTAGTGCTGTAAGATTACCATTGGCAGTTTACTTGCTTTGCCTACTATTTAAATAATTTGACTGCATTATAAGTGAAGAAATATCAAGGTAGAAGTCAAAATATGCAGTTTTTTTTTAATCCATTAACTCCCTCCCCAAATATTAAAATGTTATATTAAATATTTCACATGTACCCACATACCCAGATTCAAAAATGAAATAAATTGAAATTTAAACAAACAAATAACAATAACAAAAAGCCCTCAGACCTTAAGAGGTTCTAAATGAGATAGTTTTCTTTTTTGTCATGAGTGTGTTACTAGGCCTAAAAAAAAATCCTCAAATAATCTTTCCAAAGAGGAGTTACTGGTACTTATGTTATTGTAGCTCCACTGGAAACTTTTGTCTTTAACTGTAATGGTTCTTCATTTTATTTTATTGAGATCTATTTCCGGTTCCTAAAAGTTTCTATGGTTATGTTTGTTCATTAATGCTTTTAATGTCCTGGTTATATTGCTGCTTCAATTTTTACTATCTTGTTCACATCAGGTTCTCACAGCTTGGAGTTTACCTTGAGTCATAAAAATTTGAGATTGTGACCTAAACTCTAATGATGTAGAACACTGCATGTTTCTATAGGGCTCAGCGGGATTAATGGGGTTTTGTGTACTTTTAATCAAGTGCTATAATGAACATACACTGAATTTTGTAGAATGGCTACAAGATAAATAGGCCTATTAGGAGGGAAAAAGATGAAGTGCCGAATCACAAAAATAAAATGATCAGGGGAGAGAAAGTGTTACAGATCTCTACTTAAATATAGAATCCCACTGCGTATTTGCAACGTGTTCCTACCTAATGGCCATAAATAAGCGTATATTCCATGCAGAATAATTAACTTTTATATGTTAAAGCCACAGTGTGATAGGAGAGACTTGAATCAATCCGTGAATAACAAAGCATAGGAAAAGGAATATCTCTTCCAAGGTTAGATATACCATTTTTTATTACAATTGAATAAAAATAATAATAATAAAAATAGTAGATTTGAGATGTGAAATTAACTTTTGCCCCAATTTATCTCTTGACGCTCATCATATCAGCTTGTTTCAGAGAACTGAGGCAGAGGAGGCAGAGTTGCTTTAATCCAGAAGGCCTGGGAGGGATGAAACCTGTCAAGTGTTAATGGTTACTTGAAGCACTGTGTATTTTCCACCCCAAACCTTGATTTTTATCAAAGTGAAGCAGATCGATTTCAGTGTGAATGTGTAAATATATCTCTTAAAGCCAAAATTCCTTTTAGCTTTTCAATTATTTAAATTGTAAATAGTTTTGCATAAAGACACATATATACATGATTTTACATAAATACGATTATATTCTTTTAAACAGTTATTTTTGTTTTTTGGTTTTTTTTTTACATTTTTGGTTTTTAATGATTTATTTATTTCTTATTTCCCCACTCCCATGGGGATTCCTTCCTTTCTTTGCCCCTCTCCATCCTCATTAGCACCAAATATCTCAACATCTCACCTACTCTAACAATATAACTTGGAATTTTAGTTTTGTGTTCAGATAACCCTGTAACGACGTATACATTTGTAAATAGGGATATAGGCGCAAGAATATACGAGAGAAATTTTTGTTATGGTTTATTTTCAGAAATAACATACTATGAATACTTTTGGGCATCTTGACTTTTTTCATTCTCAGACAATAGCATATGATGAAAATCCCTAGATACTATATATTAATGCTCTTAGTCACACTTTTTACTGTATACTAAATTCTACATCCTTTGTACATACCGTAATTTTTAGTCCTTTTTCTATTAAAGTGCATATACTTTTTTTCCATGTTTGTCTGTTATAAGAGAACTTTGCCCATTAGAAATATGTTTAATAAATCTGCCAAATAATATTTTATGAATTTTATACATTATATTTATGTATGGAATCTTTGGCACCCATTCAAACATAAATGCCTTTTCTTTTAGAGTTCTTGAGTTTACAAACTTGATTAGGAATGTATTCTCTACTTCTAGAATACATATGTGTTTTTGTTCATATTTTTTAAGCTATGCATATTGATGTTTTTTAAGACTAGTTCTATTTGCATTTTTTTTCTAAAATACTGTGAGATGTCTATCTTAAAAAAAAAAACTCAGATACCAAGATATGCCAGAACCATTAATTAAATAATATATTCACATCGACTTATCACATTTTAATTATTCTCCTCTATAATGGGATTGACTGTATTATTAATTTCTTATCTATTCCTATTCTAGTACTATATTAATTTAATTACAGTGGGTCCATAGTATGTTCCTCTGATGACATATTCCTCCATCATGTTATACTTTGGTATCCTTTTCTTGACTACTCTAAAATATTAGTCCTTTCAGATGAAATTTAGGAATATTTTACAGAATTCAGAGAAATAAAAATAACAGTAATCACTCTTGGAGGATTCTCACTGTAGTTTAATTTAATGGATAGAAGTTTTCTGAGAACTTATATTTTTATAATATTGTCTTTCCAACCAAAGACAAAACATTTAAGAGAGTGAACAAATAGACACACAGAGAACATTACAATCTTTAAAACCATGTCCAGTATACATTTAGTACGTAATCAGGCAAATTTTTCACATAAAAATATATCACATCCATGAATAAAAGTGCAAACAATCTAAAGTTTTAGCCAGCAGAACCCAATAAAGATATTTAAATCCAGTATAAATTTAATATCAAAACCAGAAAACTTCCTTTTTATGTGAAAATTTTCCTCATTTTGATATTAAATTTATAGTGGATGTGAATACTGTAAAGTTCTCTGTGTGACTATTTGATCACTTTCTCAAATGCCATGTACAATTATTTTTCACCCTAATTTATTATTATTTTTTTAGGTCAATGCAGTCTTGACAGAGTTATGGTGAGATCGCCTACTTTACATAAAAATATATTTACTAGAATATCCTTAAATTTCTAATTATTTTAGATTTCTGTGTTTATTTCACACCTTAATATGTACATCAAGGTTTATCATCATTATATTTTCATCATGCATTTTGTCATCATTATGTATATATGATATATGTAATTTTTGTGTATTCAATTTCATTATTGTTTTTGATTTGAACTTCCATTTGCCTGACGTTATTATTAATATCTCCATTCTTAATTTTTTTGCTTTCTTTTTCTGGTATATTTTAACCTACCTTCTCAATAAATTTAATACAAAAATTGGTATTTTATTCTATTTTTTGCAACGAATATATTAGTGGATTTAATCTTTCGAATAGCTAAAGTTAAGCTAGTAACAAACAACCCTGGACTCTCAGTAGCTTAGAACAATAAGGTTAATTTTTCACACATATTTTATACCCACTTCTGGTGGCCCTGGGATACACACCATCTTGACTTCACTCAAGGACTTGGGTATGGTTAGGGCAGTTGTATTTGATAGTGACATTAGTTAAAAATCACCTGTGATCTCTCTCCACTGTTAGTCCATGTTGCATTTTTACCTTATAATCTTTATAGTAAGAAAACACTGTTGATACAAAGCCTAGCAGATACTTGAATAATTTAAGCATTGCTGATAAATCTTTTGTAAGTAAAACTATTTTTTGTTTTCATAATCTACCGTGAAGCCCTACAAAATGTAGATCCCTGTAAAAAATTAAACATTTTATTTATATATTGAGCACATCTATATAGAATTCATCTCAAGTTAAGAAAAATTCCATAGCCAATGCAGATCTACATGTATAAGGAAACAAGATGATTATTTCATTTGAGATTATGGTTAATAATAGCATTTGTGAGAACGGTGAATATAAATACTTTTATCAATTACATATAATGAAAATACAGCGGATGCTGATATAGATCTGTATTTCCTACTCATTAGGAACATGAAATAGAATTTAACTAAAGGTCCAAGAGAATAACACCCCTTACAATGAAGCCTTGGGATTCTTCTATTTTGGGTGATACTTATTTGATACTTTTTACCTGGCCCTTTTTACTAATTACTTGAAATCACTGATATTTCCTTATGATCCCAAGCAGAATCTTCATGTTCAATGTTTTCACATGTTGACTTCTATAGGAAAATTTTCTTCTTTCCAGCATGCATGCTGAAATTCTGGCTGCCAAGGTTACTGGTTAATGACTATAGCCTCATGACGCTACAGCCTTCTGGCTCTCTCTAGCCTAACTGTGCTCTGTCTATGTTCTGTATGTAGAACAATGAGAAAAACATTAAAAAACCCAGTTGGTGGGAAGTCATCTCCTGCTTATAGCCACATTTGAAAAAAGGGTCCCCTATAGTGCAGCATCATTAAACATCCTCCAAGCAAACATACTTCTGAGGCATTGCTCTTCAAACTATTCATGTTCCATATGTAACTAACATTTATTGAAAACAATATTCCTGTAAGTTATTTTTCCATGAACATTTCTTCCATTTAAGTATATACATTAAAGGGAATTTCTGATTTATTTTTTGTATTTTTATTGTTCAATTTCAATTGATATTTTGGTACTTCTCTAAGAATGTGAAAATAAATGCATTAATACTCAATATTATTTTTATCAATAATTCAAAGAATGACATAAATTTATTTTTTATGAGCAATTAAAAAAGAATCAAATTTGTTTTACTGTAAATGTTAACTACATTTTTCTTGGATGGTAATAGTCTGAAGCATTAGAAGAGAGTTAAAAGCATGTCTTTATGGATCCTGTCACGTGGTATCATATAGAGCAGGATTACATAGATTATAAAGTAGAACTCAGAATATTTTCGAAAGTATTTTCTTAATTTCCCATCAATATATAAATAATTTTCAAAGAAAATTACACTGCAGTAGCTTTCAGAATTATCATTTCTCAAAAATAATATAATAAGAAGCCAGAAATCAAATTATGTCTTTTAAAAAGTAATGGTATTGTTTTGAATTTCTATAGCAATGGCAAATGAAAAGGTATACAGTTGGAATTCTAGTTTTGTGAAATTGTTATGAAAACACCATTTTTCCAAATGTTTTATCTAATGTTTGAACTGATAGTTCTTATATTAGGGAACATGAAACTAATACAGATACTCTCTTTTACTGATAATTGGGGTTTTCTTTTTAACCATATTTGTGTATTTGGTCTGATACTAGCTGTACTTTGGTTACTAATTTACTGGGATATTGTTTCACCTTTGACTTTCAGTCTGTGTTCCTATGACTTTTTTGTGTCTTTCTCAAAAGTTTATAGTTTGACATCCTTTCTCTTTTAGCTGATACATTTATTCTGCTAACATTGAACATGAGTATGGATCTTATTTGGACTGAATCTACTGTTATCTGCTATTAGTCCTAATTTTTTTTAATTTGTTTTTCTTCATATGAATTAAGGTTTTTCTTTTCTCTTTCTATTTTTTACTTGCTATTAAGGATGCCAAACACTTTTCGGGGATCATTACAAGACATAAATTATCAAAGCCTAAATTTAAAGATATGTACTCACTTTCTGGACAATATGGATCTTAAAGCATTTTATTTCCAATGTTCTCTTTTTGATTCAGATGGATTTTTGGTCAGTGTTATTTTTATTGATTAACCATTCAAATTTAAAAAATATATTTTTACTTTGTGTAATCGATTTAATTAAGTTTTACACTTTTTTGGGTCTCTTTCTCATATGTCAAACCTTCTTACTTATATTATCATTTCTTGGATTTCAGATTTCCTTTCAAAAATACATCTTTCAGCAGTTTCTTAGGTAAGAACATTGGTATTATTTTCTTTCACATTTGTTTAGATGGAAAAAAAGGGCACTTACTCATCAAATGGTAAAAAATAAATGCATAAATGTAAGTTGAAATTTGTTTTCTCACAAAGAGTTAGTTGATATTATTCTACTGTACTGTTTTCCATTGTTGCTGGTGACAATTCAAATATTAGTTTAAATATGGTTCTTTTGACTCAATTTTATGATTTTCTCCTTGCCTATAGTGCTCTTTATTTCTACAAATATAAGTTTGTTTGCTTGTTTACTCTTTGCACTATTCAGAAATTATCGTCCCCTCTCCCCAAACTGATTCTATCTTTGTTTGATATCTATTAGTAATTTTAGATCCAGGTTAATATTTCCTTTTACCTTATATAATTTTTCTATTGTAATAACTTTACTAATTATTTATATTATTAATTTTCAGTTATGCTATCATCACCAAACTTCTATGTTTCAAGGTCGAGTGTTCACTCTATTTTTGTGATGTCATTTTTCACCTTAATTATGGGTCCTTTTTTCTGCTAACTTGACACATTGTTAAATGGACTCGAAGCATTTCCTCAAATAAGCTTAATGGCTGTTACCAACTGTGATCCTTACAAGTCTGAAAATATTCCACACTACCAGCTGAAGGGTAGCCTGTATGGGACTCTTGGATTAGTCAACTGCTCTCACATGTGAAGATTCAGATTAAATGCATCACCCAGGATCTGCCAGCACGCTTTCACAGTAATGTGGAAATGTATGGGGATTTCTGGGATTGTACATTTCATTCACAGATCTGAATTGCTTCATATATAATTGGTTAGTTTCTCTTCCTATAAGACATTTATCTTAATTTTGTTTTGCAGCAAGTCTGCTTTGATATCAAGAGGTATCATAAATTTAATTATCACAAATATATTATAAGCATCTAAAATCAAAGGATAACAATGGTTTTATGATCTACACATTGATATTTTTTTGCTTGAAAACCAAGTTCAAAACAAAAATAATTTAGTTTGACAATTGATGTTTGCACAAAAACAGTATTAACTGCATCGCACACAGTACAGCAATATAGTCTAGTAGAGTCTAGCTAATTCAAATGAGAAACAAAGAAAAACCTCAGTCTTGATACTGGAAGTAAACATATAAGCAATCCAATTGTACTATGTTCTAATTTACTCTAGTAACTAGCTACACAATGCTCAAAAAACAGAAGATTAAAAGAATGTAAGCATTGACTGATAGAGCAGAGCTTACATCCAGATCAAAATGAGTTCGAATATATTAGGGAAATGAGCAGGTGGGAGGACTGAAGGTTTATTTTGGGTGACTATAATATGACATCAATCAGGACATTATGTTCTGGTGTAATGATCAGCTTTTGCAGTTTAGGTTTATAATGGAGGTGTGCAGCCCTGCATACATCTTTGCTCATCTTTAGCAGCAAAGGCTGCTTTTATTTGAAATGTCAAGAACAATTGAATAGAATGGCTTTTCAACTGGAAGGGGAGTGATTATTGACTTTGGTAGAGGTGAGTGGTCTCAGATTTGGTGAGACCTTGGTACCTCTGGTTGGGAAGAATGATAAGATTTCTGTGGTTTCTACAATTGGTGACTCCACCAAATGCTAGTACACAACAGCGGAGGTGAGAAGCTTAGAGGCCATTGCACACAGAGAGGGCTCAGATTAGACAATATGTCAATCGTTTCTTTAGCTGTATACTATATTTTGATGTGAATATTGTACACACAATATGTAGCATTGTGAAAAACAAAGAACTTAAGTATAAGATAATATTAGGTTGATTTCAGAAAAAATGTCCAAAATTAGTGGTTAATGCTGTTAATCACTTATCTAATATATACATAATACAATGAAATTATTTTAAAAAGAGGAATGTAAAAATGATATAGTCACATTTAGAGAAAACAACATATCCATTTTTTTGAAAAATGGGGACAGGATATATTTATTTCAAATCATACAGTATCCACAACTACTTGCTTTTAAACTAGTCAAAAGGAATCACATTTTAGTTGGGTTAATTCAACATGCATTAAAAACAGGAGTTTTCACTGAATTTAGTTGATAAAAGTTTTAGTAGACTTTCCCTCTGCTTATTTATCCTGTTCTCATATTCTTTAAAGTTGAAATTTTCACTGTCCTTCAGAAGACTTTGGATATGTCAAAGGAGTATTTTTCTGTTGCATTTCATTACTAATTTCCATGATGTTTGCATGAAAGACATAAAGGAGTGAAATTGAATGAAATAAAGAATATATCTGGCACAGTAAAACTGGGTTCACAATTCAAAGAAAAAGCTTCCAAGAAAAGATGAAAGACAGCAAACAAATCCAGGGCAAAAATGACAACAAATACAGCTCAAAATGTTACCAAAGCCAATACTCAGATGTCCATCTAAATCAATACGTTCTTCCTTCAGGCATAAATTCTACCAAGAATAAACACTTTTTAATGCTATGTTTAATTATTAGGAAAAATATGCATAAGAAAAGTGTTTTTGATAATAAAGGAACACCATAGTGTATACTGATTACTGTAACATCCTAGTCTCTGTATTCTCTATCTTACATGCTGTACTTCTTCCGTAACTGCTGTACATCACCAAATATTTATTGACTTTTCTATCCTGTACCAGACAGCCCACTGGTTGCCTGGATGATACAAACTGGATTATCACATTTATAACAAGGAACAAATTCAATCGTATAATTCCCCCTCTCAAAATTCTAGTGGTTGCTATAGAATGAGTGAATTCCTTAGTATGGAAACTATTTTTTTCCCATTTCTGTATCCATCTGCCATCCAAGTGTATCTATGTTTGTTCAATTTTGGTTAAATTTGAAATAAGCACAGTTCACAGAGCTTGTCTCACATTTTTCTATTTCTATGTTGCTTTGAAATCTCCTTCTAGCTATAATGATTTCACACTTTGTCAAATTTCTGCAATGTTGAACAGAAAAAAATTTAAATACTTCAAAACTTATCTTAAATATCAAGTTCTATATGATTTGCTTTCCCAAACCTCTTTTATAACCTGGTGAGAATCTAAAATGAAGATGCTCAAAGACATGTTGGATGGTTTTCCTTGTGATGCTCAGTCCAAGAGCCAATTCTTTTGAAAAATAAATAATCCTTTATCACTTTGAGCTTATTAAAGTAAATTCATAACTTCTCTTTGTAAGAAAAAGTGGCATAGGTTCACTTTTCCCTGTTCCTTCCCTCTATATACAACTAAATACACTGGAAATAATCCAACATAATCAGAAAAGGACTCTGAAAGTTGAAAAGAAGAAGGTAAACTAGCTAGAGACATCAAGACTTAAAGAACAACATGTGGGTGATTTCCAGATTGGGTGGCAGAATGCTGTGCAACCCAGAGATGCCAACAGGCATAGACACACACACATACACACACACAGACATACATAAAAATAAAAAAAGAAAGAAAAAGAAGATTCTGTTTTCTCTGCCTAAGGAACCAGGGATGGTGAATCCCAGCTGGGACTTAAGAAGGAGACCTACATTCAGTGACAACAGCAGGTCCAGCCTCCCTGCAGCAAAGTTATCAGCAGACCTTAGGGGATATAACCATCCCCTTTTCCAATTCCACAACTTCAGGCTGCAGTGACCCAACTTTCCCATAGAAGCAGCAGTAGCAATAGGACTCAGACGAGACAGGCCAATCGACTCCATGCACCCATAAGAGGTAGCAGCAGGCAAGCCCCTCTGCCTGCACAGGCAGCACCAATAGGTCTTGTGTCTCCTAGCCCTCCACTCAGCAGCTAAAAGCAACACAGAGAGCCACTCAGACACAGTGACTCCTTGTTCTCTAGGCAGCGGCAGAACAAGATCAAGGCTAGGCCACCTGGAGATGGTCCGCCACTCAATGGCAGAAATCAACCCAGATGTCTCTAGATCCTCCAAACGGTGGCAGAAGATGAATCAGTCCTGAGGTCTTCTGACTCTCCACCAAGTGGCATAGAGCCACCCAGATTCTGTGGTATCAATACCAAATTGGTATATAGATTTAAAACAATTCAGAGCAAAACACCAGCAAGGGTTTTTGTAGAAGTAGAAAAGCTTACTCTAAAATTTATATGGAAAGATATAAGCATTATAATAGCTAATATAATCTTTAAAAATAAAAATATAGCGGGAAGAATCACTCTACTCAATAATAAGTAATATTATATAGGTACAGTAACTAAGATAGTGTGTTATTGATGAGGGATAGACGCATGGAAAAATGAAACAGAGTAGGGAAGCTAGAAATAGACTCAAACAAACATGCACAACTAATATTTATTTAAACAAAGGTGCAAAAGTAATTCAATGGAAGAATGATAGCTTTTTCAAGAAATGGTGCTGGAGCAATTGGACATCCATAGTCCAAAAAAAAAAAAAGGAAAAAGAACTTTGACCTAAGTCTCATTCCTAATTAAAATTAAATTAAAAATAGATTATAAGCCTGGTAGCATAGTGGTTAAGTTTGCACATTCCGCTTCAGTGGCCGAAGGTTTACCAGTTCGGATCCTGGGCACAGATCTACTCACAGCTCATCAAGCCATGCTGAGGCTGTGTCCCACATAGAAGCGCTACAATTCTGCAACTATGACACACAACTATGTACTGGGGCTTTGGAGAGAAAAAAAGAAAAAGAGGAAGATTGACAACAGATGTTAGTGCAGGGCCAATCATCCTCAATAAACAAACAAAAAAATAGAATATAAATTTATATGCAAATTTTATACTTTATACATTTAGAAAAAATGGTGCAAGATCTAATGAGGAAAACTATAACATTCCAGTGAAAGAAATCAAAGAAAAGCTAAATAAATGGAGAGTTATTCCATATTCATGGATAAGAAGACTCAATATCAAGAAGTCAGTCCTTCCCAACATGATCTAGAATTCAACACACTATCAATCAAAATCTCAGCAAGTTATTTTGCAGATATTGACAAACTGATTCTAAAGTTTATATGATGAGGTAAAAGACCTAGACTAGCCAAAGCAATATTGAAGGAGAACAAAGCAAGAGGACTGACATTACCCAACTTTAAGACTTACTAGAAAGCCACAGTAATCAAGTGTGGTACTGGTGAAAGAAAAGACAAATAGAACAATGGAACAGAATAGAGAGCCTAAAAATTGACCCACGCAAATATAGTCAACTGATCTTTGACAAAGGAGCAAAGGCAATTAAATGGAGAAAAGATAGTCTTTGCAACAAATGGTGCTGAAAAAAAGCAAATTTTGCATTAACATCTTGCAAAACAATAAATCTAGACAAAACCTTAAATGCTTCACAAAAATTAACTCAAAGTGGATCATAGACCTAAATGTAAAACATACAAAATATAAAATTACCAGAAAATAACATAGAAGAAACTCTAGATGACCTTGTGTTTGGCAACGACTTCCTAGACACAACACCAAAAGCAAAAGTACCATCTATGAAGGAAAAAAGGATAAATTGGACTTAATTAAAATTAAGAACTTCTGCTCTCCAAATGTCACTTTTAAGAGAATGAAAAGATAAGCCACAGACTGTCAGAAAAATCTTTGCAAAACACACACTTCATAAAGGACTGGTATCCAAAATCTATAAAGAACTTCTAGATTTTGACAATAAGGAAACAGAAAAGACCCAATTAAAAAAATGGCCAGGGGCCGGCCCCATGGCATAGCGGTTAAGTGTGCACGCTCTGCTGCTGGCGGCCCGGGTTCAGGGCCTGGGTTCAGATCCCGGGCATGCACCGAAGCACCACTTGTCAGGCCATGCTGTGGTGGCATCCCACATAAAGTGGAGGAAGATGGGCACGGATATTAGCTCAGGGCCAGTCTTTCTCAGCAAAAAGAGGAGACTGGCATGGATGTTAGCTCAGGGCTGATCTTCCTCACACACACACACAAAAAATGGCCAAAATATCTGAACACTTCACCAAAGAAGACATACAGATGGTAAATAAGCATACGAAAAGATGCTCAACATCATATGACGTTAGGGAATTGCAAATTAAAATAATGATGAAATACCACTATATAACAATTGGAATGATCAATATCCAAAACACTGACACCACCAAATGCCGACAAGGAGATAGAGCAACAGGAATTCTCATTCATTGCTTGTGACAATGCAAAATGGTACAACCACATTGGAAGACATTTGGCACTTTCTTACAAAACTAAACATACTTTTTACCATATGATCCAGTAATTATACTCCTTGGTATTTAACCAAATGAGTTGAAAACTTAAGTTCACACAAAACACATGGATGTTTATAGTAGCTTTTTTCATAATTGCCAAAACTTGGAAGCAACCAAGATATCCTTTAACAGGTGAAAAAATAAACAAACTGTGGTACATCCATAAAATAGAATATTATTCAGTGATTAAAAAATAGATGAGCCATCAAGCCACAAAAAGATATGGAAAAACCTTAAATATGTATCGCTAACTGACAGAAGCCTATCTGGAAAGGCTATATATCTCTATGATTCCAACTATACGAAATTCTGGAAAAGGCAAAACTATAGAGACAGTAAAAAGATCAATGGTTCCCAGGGGGTTAGGAAGAGGGATGGAGAGGTGAACAGGTGGAGCGCAGGAGAGTTTTCGGACGTGAAACCATCCCACATGATACTGTAATGGTGGATACTTTTCATTATACATTTGTCAAAACACAGAATATACAACAGAAAGAGTGAACCCTAATGTAACTTATTGACTTCAGTTAATAATAATGTATCAATAATGGCTCAGCAATTGTAACAAATGTACCACACTAATACAAGATGTTAATAATAGGAAAAACTGTGGAAGGAGGGTGAGGGGGCATATGGGAACTTTCCGTAATTTCAGCTCAATTTTTCTGTAAACTTAAAACTGTTCAAATAAGTAAAGTCTATTAACTTAAAAAAGTAAAATAGTATAAAATATTTGGGATCTACTGTTAGGCTAATACTTCTTCAACTTTACAAATAAAAGCATAATCCGTAAAAGGAAAATGATAATGTGGACCTCAATAAATTTAAAAATTTTCTTCTACAAAAGGCCCTTCCTTGGGAAGAGGATGAAAATACAAAGTACATACTGAGAAAAACTATCTACACATCACACATACAATAAAAACTAGTGTTTAAATTCATATAAAAAACTCAAAACTCAAAAGTAAATTTTAAAAACTTCAATTCGGAAAATTGGTAAAAGATATGAACAAATATTTCACCAGAGAATACACTGATTTTATATAAGTGTATGAAAAGATGTTCAACTCCATTAGCCATTAGGACAATTCAAACTAAGACCACAATCAGGCCTTAGTACACATATATCAGAATGGCTAAAATTAAAAACAAAACAATGACATCAAATGCTGGACAGAATGTTGAAAAACTGTCATACATTGCTGCTGGGAATGTGAAATGGTACAGCCACTTTGGAAAACAGTTTGTCAATTTCTTTAAAAACTAAACATGCAACTACTGTACGACCCAGAAATTTCATTATTGGGCATTTATCCCTAAAAATGAAAGCTCATGTTCCCGCGGAAATCTGTAAACAAATTTTAATAGGAACTTTATTTTCTATATCCAAAAACTAGTATCAGCCCAGATGTCCTTCAATAGGTGAATCAGTTAAACAAACCATGGTACACACATGCCATGGAATGTTACTTAGAAAGAAGTATTGATACAAATAACAATTTCTATAAATTTCCACTGAATTATGCTGAGTGAAAAAAATCCGTTATCAAAAGTTGACATACTGGATAATTCCATTTACATAACGTTTTTCGTTGAGGTTAAATATACATAAAATTTACCATTTTAACCATTATCAATGTACAGTTCTACGGCGTTAAGCACATTCACATCATTTTACATCATTGTGCAACCATGATCACCGTCTATCTCTAGAACTTTTCATCTTCCCTAACTGCAATGGTGCATTTATTAAACATTAAATCCCCTCTCCTGCCTCTTCTAGCCCCTGGCAACTACCATTCTAGTGTTTGTATCTATGAATTTGACTACTCTGGCTACCTTATATAGATGTAATTATAAAACATTTGTCCTTGTGTGACTGAATTATTTAACTTAGCGTAATGTCTTCAATTTCCACATTTTGCTTATCCGTTTGTTCATCATGTAACATTTTTGAAATGAAAAAAATTATAGAAATGTAGACCCGATTAGTGGTTGTCAATTTTTAGGGATGGAACCAGGAATAGGAGGAAGTAGTTGCACTTATAAAAAGACAACATGAGGGATCCTTGTAGTTAAGAAATTGTTCTCTATATTTTCTGTGGTGGTGGATACACAAACGTACAGATCTGATAAAATTGCCTAGAACTAAATACAAACACACACACATACACTCACATGAGTATGTATAAAACTTCAGAGATCTGAACAAGATCAAAGTCAATATCCTAGCTGTTAACCTTTGCTATAGTTTTGCAAGTGTTTCTCATTAAAGAAAATTGGGTATCATGTATATGGGATCTCTCTGTATTAATTGTCACAACTGCATGTGGATCTACAGCTATTTCAAAATAAAATGTTCAATTAACAATAAAGAATTTCAAATGTCTCATATCTTTTAGTAACATTGTGAGTATTCTTAGTCACAGCAGTACATAACGCATCAGATAACGAAGATTGATGAGAAGCATCCAGAAAAGACTTGGGATCATAAAGACTTCTTAGAGAAAAAGATACTTGAAATAAGAATTAAAAAAAGGAAGTATTCAAGTGAAAAATGAAGGCAAGGTGATTGAGATCATTCCAGGCAAAAGAAATAACGTGAGGCAAAAAACTGTGTTCATTGAGGGAAAAGTAGCCAGCATTGTCAAAGCAAAATAGGAAAAGATAAATAAAGAAAAGCAAAATAGGAATAAGTCACGCAGAATATTTTGAACTAAATAAAAATGATTTTTGACCTATATCTTGAAAGCCCTGAAGAGCTATTAAACAATTTCAATGAGGAAATTATGTGATTGGATTTGCATTTTTGAAAAAAAATAAACTGTGGAAGATGATATTAAAATGGTCTAGAATGGAAACTGGAAGGTCAGAGAAGAAACTATTGAAATAAATCATTATAACATTATGCCTGGACCAAAGTAAAGCCAGTGGAGATAGGGAGTCAGGAATGGAAATCAGAGAAAAGAATAGTGGAATCTAAGACCAGAGAGTTCTTAGTCCCCACAGAAAGAAGAAAACGACTGCACATTGTAGGTCATAGGACACAATCTAAAGGAAGAAAGGAGTATTCTGGTAGCACCGTGTGTCCTACAGAACAGAATGAAGAAAAGTTTTGAAAAGAAAAGTGCAGAGGAGAAAAAAATGCAAATGTTAAAGAGCAGGAGACAACGATAAGCCATAACTTCCAGAGATAACCACTGTATTTATGTACAATTAATTTAGTTCACTTAATCATAATGTAAATATTTTTTCTCAAATACTTAGTTTTGTTTCATTCTCTAAGAGCCCTAATCAGGCATTATCAGCAATAGAATTATCTCAGTCTAGGTGGACTCCCTTGACTGCATGGTCTTTGGCTTAAAGCACAGAGATAAACACCTGCAATGATTTGACCTTCCTGGACTCCATAGAGTTGATTAAATGACTCGCTTCTGGGCTTTAAAACGTTCTTTTTGCCTGTGTAAATCTCACAAATCCACCACATTTTCCTGAAAATAGACCTGTTTCTCTCACAGAACTGACCATTTTTCCCCCACTGAGCTTGAGATATGGAGACCTATTTAAATGTGTTGTGATATTCCCAGAGATTCGTCAGCCTTTTAGTAATAATCTTTTGAACCAAGCAGAATTACTTGATTAACAGAAGACTAATTTCTACTCCATAATTATAAAATGCTCCTAACATGAAAACATTTATATTTTCTGTATCCTGTCTACAACTTAGCACATAGAAGGATTGATGGATCGAGGATACATAAGTTAACATTGTGATTTCTATTATAACAAAATTAACGCACTGGAATTTCATTTACTTTTTGAAAATGTTTAAAGAATTTAGATATTCTTTGCCTGTAGACTGTTGAAGAAAAGTATCTTCTAAAAACATCTGCATAATATGTGGATAATACTAGGGGTCTCCATTATACAACTTAACTCCAAGTATTGTTCAATACATGTGAGTGATTTATTTCTATATAAATAAATACTGTGCCAATTTGATAGTATATCTAAAAAATTCCTACTAGGACACCCTATTGGCTCCCAGCTCAAATGACAATATATGTGCAAACTAATACAAATATATTTTCTTAACAAAATTTTCCGTTAATGCAATAACTACTTCACACGCATTTCTGAATTATGGAGATTTCAATCTTTTATTTCCAGTAGTATTCTTGGAAACTCCTTTCTTTTCATTAAACGGTAAGAGAAAAAACATGTATGTGTATGGTGAATCTACAACGTTCATTTTGGTGGAATCTTTTCTTAGAGAATCACTGTGAGATAACTGAGTTCTCTCAAAAAGTTTAACTGATGTTTTCCAATATCAGCTAATAAAATTCAAATGTGAGATTCAATTTAGGACAGTGATTTTAAAACTCATTTATGCTTTCCATGACAATTCCCACATAGAGGAGATCTCGGCAACTGTATAATGAAGAGGTAGTGAGTCATGAGGCTCAGGAACTTGGCTTTGAAGTCAGAGGTGATTTCAAGTGTCTATTTTGTCAGCAATTAGAGCTGTGAACTTGAGCAACTTAAACTTTTTCCTTTGGCTGTATAATGGGCATACTAAAAGTAACTCCTTCTAAGTGCGCTGTGAAAATTAAATAAAATAATGCCTGTTGAGATCATAGAATGGTTCTATAATAATGATAAAATAACATATATTAAGTTAGTTTACCCATGATTGTCATTAAGAGTGTTCAGAACATTCACAAAACATCTCAAACTGTTAAGATACACTGTCGAGGAGGAATTTGGAAGCCTACTAAACTCTTAACGGATAATTGGCTAGCTAATAGATATATGCCAGCATCCTCATTTTATTCAAAGTATTTTTAATATAAAGCAGTCTCCATTTTTGCATGGTATCGTATTAATTGGCACCCAGGTATATTGGAACCTTGTCTTCATTTTTACACGGTTCCACCATAACTGGGCCACTGTAGCCGACATGTAGTTGCTAATCATTAAATTCTCGTTGAACTGAATTAAATTATCAAGTTTAAAGCTAGATGAAACTTTAGAAGTTTCTGGTGCATCTTAATTCTTCATTTTTTTCCCAGAATTGTTAGATATGTAATAATAATAAGTTACTTACCCAAAGTCACATAAAACTTTTCACATGTTTCTTCTAAGTTTTCCTCCATCCAAATTCCTCAGACCTGAATAAGTTAAGTTAACTGTCTCGTATCTGAACGACTACATCTAAGGAAGACTCAGAAATATAATTTCTATGCTCTTCAGTTCTATAACACATAGAATTTAATCAATTAATACATATTCTATCTGTCTTGTGTTTCCTTTCTAAAATATATGTCTTAAAACCCAACAGCGTTATAAAAATTGTAATTTATGTAAAAGATGGATCAGGTGGCTTAAAGCCGAATTTTTAAAAAGGTTACCACTTAGAGCTGAATTTAAGGTCTTTTAAGCTGAATTTAAGTTCTTTTAAAGCATGTCTATGCTTAAATAATAATAATAATAATAATCTCATTAGTATTTTTGGGATCTAGCTTTCCTAGTAAATCTAAACTATATCATGTTACAAAATTTTCTATCTTCATTGGCGACATTGCCAGAACATGGTGAGACTGCAACATAGCAAAAAGTGCTGTGAAGGCAGGAAATAAGTGCGAAGCCTAGCTCAGTCACTTGCCAGTTAAACCATGTGAAATTGCCTAAGTTAAAAACAAAAAAGACAATTTCATATTATTCTATGTATGCATAACTTCTTTGAACTCAGTTTCTTAATTTTTTAATTGGATTAAATATTTCCTTTATTGTAAAGAGTAAAGCTAAGGCAATATTAGCATCATGTTTGGAATACCTAAAGGACTAAATAAATAATAGCTATTTTATTAATTGAGGTATATCTCTATACTTATTTCATTGTGCTTTACAAACTACCATTTAATCCCTCTAGGATTAATTTAAATGCAAATGTTGCATTCAGATCTTAGCAGTTGCATATTAAAAAAAAGGTTACAGCTTTGAAATAATGGTAAATACTCTATTAACTTTAATTGTTATTTTCTGGGAAGCATGCAAGAGAGTGTGACAAGAACATCACCATAGGCAAAGGTCTATTAGCCAACTAGACCAATAAAAATTATACCTCTTGTCAAAATTGGAAGGGCCAGTAATCATTAACAAGCCTAATAAAGAATTACAGTATTAATTTAAAAGTTCATTTTTATTCACTTGTGAACCTTGGGCTAATTCCAGAAGTCACATGAATGAAATGGAAATACCACCTGTCTAATCTCCCTGCCTGCCTTATACATAATAAGAATAGAGTTGACTCTCCCGTCAAGAAATCAATTATTAGGCAATGCAAACATTATTTTAATTTGGAAGAGATTTGTTTCTAAAAGTTTGTACTATTGTTGCTAAATTGATTCTTTCCATCTCAACAATTTCCACAGTCACACATCCACCCTCTCTCCTTTTACCAGTAGCAAGATTTCTACATAGGTAGAAAGCATTTAAAGTACATGACAGGGCCGGCCCCGTGGCTTAGCGGTTAAGTGCGTGCGCTTCACTGCCGGCGGCCCGGGTTCGGATCCCGGGTGCGCACCGAGGCACCACTCCTCCAGCCATGCTGAGGCCGCATCCCACATACAGCAACTGGAAGGATGTGCAGCTGTGACAGACAACTATGTACTGGGGCTTTGGGGGAAAAATAAATAAATAAAATCTTTAAAGTACATGACAAAAGAACCAGTATTTCTATTCATGCTTTTTTCATTACATTAGGCAATATGCGTTCATTTTATATTTAACTATCTCAGATAACTAATTTGGGAAAAAAACAAAAACTAGAAACTAAAAACAGATACAAAAACCTCAAAAATATTATCTGGTAGATAAAACTAACTCATTAATGTATATAATTTATATTATATATACTCATAATAATATATTTAACTAATTAATATTATAGTCTATAACTAATAGTCTGTAGCCCCTGTATAATGCTAAACAAAAAGATAAAAACTGAGAAATAAGTTTGCAAATATGTTGTCTTTCAAAATATTTTATGGAAAGTAAAATTAGGGAGGACTAGTAAAGATTAAACTTAATGGAATCTACAATATTGTTCCAACATCACATCATAAAGATAGATGTACTGTTGTTGATGTCAGTTTGGAGAAGGATGGTCTTCATTAAGAGCAGTTCCTTGAGTTGAGCCTGCTCAAGCTGGGAAGCTTGACATTAACTTTAAAGGCTGCGTTTTATTACTGTAACCTCCATTCCTCTATTTCAAATCTTCTGAGAAAACTATGACAAAGAGTTAAAGAATTATTTTTTCCTTGTTCTTCCCTGTCTACAATTTTTTCTCTTCTTGTTTCAGCTCTTATCAGTATTTTAAGTCTTTAATAATATAATTAATGGTTAAAGTGTTGAGAAGATACTTGAAAGGACAGGGTAGTATTTCCATGTCATCTGAATTCCTATAATATATATGACCTGCTCTGTGTAAATCTCTATTCATCAGTATACCTAATTATAGAATATCCCCCGTATGATAAACACTCTGTTAACTTTAATTGTTATTTTCTGGGAAGCATGCAAGAGAGTGTGACAAGAACATCACCATAGGCAAAGGTGATGAGATTATTTGATGCCCAAAATATATACCAGTTGATAATATAATTATCTAACTTTCATTGAGAGCTTACTATGTGCTAGACATGACTCTACGCAATATTCAGCTAAAAAGGGGGCCTTTAAAGCCCCACTTACTGTTAAAGAAACTAAGAAATGCAGAGAATGAAATTTACCTAATATCGTATAGTCAACAAGTGTTAAGATTTGATTCCAAGCAATCTGTCTCCAAAACTGTCCTCTGAATCTTCACCCATTATTCCTTGTCTTATCAAGTGGCGTATGTATCATCCATGCTGCCTCTCTCTATTATGTTGACAACAGTTAAAGCATCAACATACTCCACAAATTCAATCTGTTCTTCAAACAAAGAGAAATGATCATAATTAAATAAGACTTTCCTAGATATTTACCTTTGCAATGTAGATATCTGTGCATGCACACAATGATAAAAAATAACTTAAGGGCTACTTTATAACATTGTTGCATATCCCATAAAATATTTTGTCTAAGTTATTTTTTCCAATTATGATATAGTATGGAAAAAACTAAATTTTAAAATAGAGTAAAATATAGCAAAATTCCTTTGTTTTTACAGAAAGTAACTTGCAAAATATTTGTCTGCAAAAATTTTGTTTTAACAGTCTTTTTAAAAATAATAAATTTAAATTTAAAAAGGATATATTTAAATTTCCAACACTCGGAGAATGAATTAATCTTTATCACACTATTTCATGGTTCTTTTGACTGGGACTGCTAGATGTCCCTTGTCAGGAGGAGAGACAGTAACATCTATACTCATCACTGAAAACTCTTACTCTGTCTATCGAGGAACATAAATCCTCTGCCAATCCATTTTATCTTAGTACAAAGTTTTTACAATTTCTCTTTCAAAACAATAAATTACTGCAATACTGCATGTGTTCTCTAAATCACTGTCTTTAGTGTTAACGGCCATAACTACAAGCTTACACATCATTGGTCTCTTTGTGTATTGGCAGGAATTCACTAAGTTTCTTGTACTGGAAGGATTTAATTTTGGCACATGGCCAAAGCAAGCAAAACCTATTCTGCTTGTTATTTTCAGTAATACCACAGAATAAAATCAGCCTTTGTAATATAATATCAAATAGAAATTATATATGAGAAAATATATATGAATCATGTATTTATTGTAATTTTTTATTTGATGTATATAAAGCGTTTTTAAAAGACTCTCAAAATAGAAATGGAAGGAGAAAATATTTCCTTTTCTTCTTCCTTCTTCTATTGTTTAACTTACTTTGTGACACTTGGACTCTTAGGGATAGAAATAAGTCATTAAATCCCCTGACCTGGTATTAGCATTATTGATAGAAGAAAAGGAAATGAACACATTATCTTTCTTCACTTAGAGGAAAGAGTCATAAAATGATATTTGAAGCAAAAGTATAGAGAAAAACTCTCATCTCTCTATTCTGGCCCACTGATTGAAACAACTTTTTGTGTTTACAAAATGAAATGTAATTTGGAAGCAAAGCAGGAAGAACAGTGGCACGTGTGGGTGTGTGAGAGGTTGAGCCTGGACTGTGATCTACTCACCAGTCCCACCTGGGCACCTTTATCTTCCATCAGGGGGCAACACTCTTGCTTAGACCACAAGTAGAAAATTCAACCAAGTTCTTTTTGCTAGTAGATCAAGAAGCAAGCTGTGCTTCACAACTTAGTCTATGCTTAAACATACTTGCGTAGTGTAGGGTCACTCATTCCAAACAATTTTAATATCTCTTTTCCTATGACAAAACCAGATATTCCAGTTAATGTTTTAAAAAAAGGGGCCCCACTGTGGTTTTGAATGTGACTTATTTCCCCAAGAGCTGTTGAACACTGAAGCCGTGACAAGTGTCCTTAGGCATTTCTATAGTTAAAGTGTGGAAAGAGTCCTAAAGGATTTTTGTTTGTTTTATTACTTTCAGTAAAAGGCACTGCTTAGACATTTTTGCCAACTTCAAAGTGACAACAATAATTTGTAAATATTGGAAAAATATGTATTTTTAATCATGAGGACAAAGGAAAAATTATTCTGAAATCAAAATAATTTGCAGTTTAGAATCTCTTAGTCTCCTTTCGGACATAAATTCTTCTTTAGATGTTTATGTTTTCAAAATATTAGTTCAGATAAGTAAAGAAGCCCCATCACCAACAACAACCTACTCTGCTACTTGTCTAAATAATACATTTCTAAAATATGTGTAATAATGCAAACGACAGAAACTCTCCAATTTTGATTTGATTTTCAATTAAGTGTTAGTCATCATCAAGAAAATGAGCAATGTTGATTGTTATTACATTTTAAATTTATAGAATTAATTACAAATTCATAACATTTAAATTGCCTTGGCTATGTTTTTTATTAAAAGAGAAGACTGAATCACGCCAAGGCTAATTTGTTCTAAGCTTTTTAGCTAAATCAAAGGTGAAATAAGCTGTATTAGATGTTAAATTGAAAAAGATTAATTGATCTGCTCTATCTTACTACGCTCCCATATGTTACTAATGGAAATAGATGATCTTATCTTCACTTTCCCTGGAGAAACCTGAACCTTTCCTGAGTATTAGTCAAAATAAAAAGACATCGTTTGTTACAAGAGAGATTCAGAACCAGAATATCTGAATCTCAGTAAATCTGTTTCTTTAGAATTACTGGTAATTTAGTAGAATTTAAACTACCAAGTTCAGTCATATATTCCACTCTGATTCTTCTAAGTTGGTTTCCCTATTCTCCACCAAACAATTTGTATTTTTCTTGAGGATAATAAGACAAGGCTAATAAAGGCTCCTTGGCACCTGCCATATCATCTCAATAGGAAGGAATTGTCATGACCTCCATGCATATTGATAAGTGAAAATCTTTTCTGAACAAGATTTGTGTTTGTGGGTGGAATGTGAAATAGTATAACAAGCTTTGAGCGTCTGAGCAACATTAAATTTCAACATTTTGACATAAACACATGGAAAAAAGAGTGGAGCTCCTCTAATACTCTTTTCAGGGTCCCGAAAAGACAGGAAAGTTTATTTATTCCTTCTCATTATCCATTTTGTTTCTGTCCAGGTGTAAGGCCTTAGTTATACAACACGTTTTGTCACCTGCATCTGTCTCTAGGTATCACTCACAGTTCATGTGCATCCACTTCAGTGTAAGAAAGTCTCTCCACCTGAAAGAATAGACCTCACCAGTTCAAATTTTCCACATCAGTTGACAATGATGTAGCCTTTCTCAGTAACTCCAGCCCAAGATGAAATTTTATAATGTCTCAGGGATATTATATTCAATTTGAACTGTTCTTAAACTTACTACTAAGACAGAAAAGTAGATCTATAAGAAAAGGCATCAGCAAGTGACAGCTTACGGATGCCAATATTACACACTTGTGTAGATCTCCAAAAGCTGAAAGTTGCCATATCAATCTAATACTATTTTAATAATAGTAATAATAATAATAACAATTATGATGATAATAACACAAACTCTGATTTAATCAAGGTTTACTATGTTCCAAGGATTGTTTTAAGTAAGTTATTTATACATCATATCTTTCAAACCTAAGAATATAGTATTCTTTTTGCACAGATTAATGAAAAAGGAAACTAAGATTCACTGAGGTTAAACCATTTGCCAAGTTAGCTAGTAACTGACAGAAGCAGGATTCAAATACACATGTCTGATAGTGTTAAACTATCATTTAAGCAACAGCCACTCGATGTTAACTGAAAATATTCCTCATAGTTAGTTAATATACATTGTAAAGTAGTAGAAATTTTATGGATGATAACTTGGAAATATTGACCACAATATAAATTGAACTGAATATTTTATGAATTGTGTATACTTACAAAACTTCCCCAAGACATATATTGGGGATATCCAATGAAGCTTTTTCAATAAGGAAAACAACACGATGCACTACAATAGAGTTATTTATAATAATTGTAGTGGCATGTCTCTGCTGATATAGAAAGATCTTCAAGGCACTTATTGGTTTTTTTAAAAAAATAAAGCTTGGCGTAAAAGAACAGTGATCTCTGAGAGTCAGGAAACAAAGGCGAGCCCTATATTTGCCTGAGTTAACTGGGAGGAGCCAGTTTCCAAGTCCTGCTGCAAGAATATTGAACTCTGAGTTGAGAAGAGAGAAATGGGCATTTGAGGAGGCCAAGGTGGTCAGAGTTCACAGGGCTGAGTACCAGAGAAGAAAGAGCGGCATGGAGAGAGAACAACAGAAGTCTGCAGAGGGGCCCAATCAAGTCAGTCCATGCTGAGGAAACTAGTATGAGCACATGCTAGGATAGGCCGGTATGGGGAAACTAGCTAAGACAGCAGAAAATCCAGCAAAACTAGCTAAGACTGTAGAAAATCCATCTAAAGAGATTAAGGAATATCCAGAGCTCAAAAAACAGTTGAATGGCACACCTCACAAACCATGGGATATTTGATAGAGTATACAGAAATGTTTTACCACAGTAGTGAGAGGAATTAGCCCAAAACACTGATTTTGTCTCAACTAACAAACTTAAAAGACCCAGAAGGATTAAATGCTTTCAAGTAACTTAACAAAATACTAGATTAAAGCTCAGAGATATTTATAGGAACACAAATATCCAGCATACAGTAAAATTCAAAATGGCTAACTTTCAATCATAAATTAGCAGACATTCAAAGAAATGAGAAAATAAAACCCATAATAAGGAAAAAGTCAATCAAAACCAGTCTAGTAATGACAAGAATGATATAATTTGTAGACAAGGGTATAAACGGTTATTTAAATGTATTCCATATGTTCAAGAACCTAGAAGAAACATGCTAAGTATATGGGGCCGGCCTGTTGGTGCAAGCAGTTAAGTGCGCTCACTCCGCTGTGGCAGCCTGGAGTTCAGATCCCGGGCGTGCACTGACGCACTGCTGTCAAGCCATGCTGTGTCAGCGTTCCATATAGAGTGGAAGAAGATGGGCATGGATGTTAGCCCAGGGTCAGTGTTCCTCAGCAAAAAGAGGAGGATTGGCAGATGTTAGCTCAGGGCCGATCTTCCTCACAAAAAAAACAAAACAGCTGTCTTTGTTTGGGGCCAGCCCTGTGGCTTAGTGGTTAAGTGCGTGCACTCCACTACTGGCGGCCCGGTTCGGATCCCAGTTCGGATACCGGGCGTGCACCGACGCACCGCTTGTCTAGCCATGTTGAGGTGGCGTCCCACATACAGCAACTAGAAGGATGTGCAACTATGACATACAACTATCTACTAGGGCTTTGGGGAGAAAAAGGGAAAAAAGGAGGAGGAGTGGTAATAGATGTTAGCTCAGGGCCGGTCTTCCTCAGCAAAAAGAGGAGGATTGGCATGGATGTTAGCTCAGAGCTGAGCTTCCTCACAAAAAAAAAAAAAAAAAATGCTAAGTATAGATATAGATGATATTTTTTAAAGACCTAGGTTTAAGTATTAGAAATGAAAACTGTGATGTCTCCGATGAAAATTATAATGGGTGGGATTGACATTGGATTAGATATTGCAAAAAAAATACTGGTAAAACCTAAAGACATAGCAAGAGAATCAATTAACAAAGCTGAGCAGAGCATTGGCGATCTGTGGGACAACTTCAAGTGACCTAGTTTTTATGAGAGTCGGTAAAGAAAACTAAAGGCAGTAGAATGGAAAAATACTTGAAGAAATAACGTTAAAAAAATTTCTAAATTTGATGAAAACTATAAACCCACAGATCTAAAAGACTAAACATTTAAATATCTAATAGCAGAGCTTCAAAATGAAAGAAGCCAGACATAAAAGGGTACATATTGAATTATTTAATTCATATAAAATTTAAGCAAATGCGTAGTGATGGGGGCTGGAGGAAGAAATTACAAAGGGGCATGAGGATATTTTGGGGGTTAATAAATTCATTATCTTGATTGTGGTTGTAATTTTGTGGGTGTACACACAAATCAAAACTTACCAAATTGTACACTTTAAATACATGCAGCTTATTATATGTGAAATATATATTAATAAGGCTGCTAAAATTTTTAATTAATAAAGCAGCGATTATCTGGGAGAAAGATAAAAAGCCTTACTGTGTGTGTATGTGTGTGCGCGCTTTGTATCTTTCTACTTTTTCATAGCTCGCTCTGGGGGTGTCTGTGTGTGCGTGTGTGTATACACACATATGTATTACATTTTAAAATAATTACTGGTAAGTAGAGTTCTGGAGAAAACATACATACAAAGAAGGTAGCAAGGAAGAAGATACACGTCTGCAGAACTGGGTGCAAATAGTTGAGTTATTTTCTGAAAAACTATTAAGGTAATCCAAATGAGAATGAAGTTTGTTAAATGTTAGTGTGAGCAGGGTGGAATATGTGGAACACGAATATGTGGAAAGCACTTTAAATCTTCCTTGTCACCATAGTATTTTACTATTACTAAAATAATTTGTGAGAGTTACTGGAGTAGACGGGTTACGTTAGCAATCATCCAAGGTACAACATTTATCATATAAGAAATTGTTTCTCAATAGAAATGGTGTTGCCCACTAATGAAGCCTGGTGGACAAAACGATCAGATGGAATTATTGGCACATAGTGATTTCAGGGATGCTAAACATCCTGCAAAGTAAGGGACAGTCATGCCCAACAGCGAATTTACTTCCAACATGACATTCAGATGACCTACTTGATAATCATGAATGTAAAAATTATCTCTGACTAGAACCTAAAGCTATCTTATATACAAATGTAAAAGTTTTATTTTGTAATACCTGGTTTTAACATGCCCTGTGATTTGCATAAATACATCTATCATTAAATTTGAGGGAAGAATTTATTTTGGTTTTCTAAAAAGTTTGCTAAGGATCACCTCCCATTTTGCAAAAATAACATTATCTTTGGTAAAATCACTGATAGTATTTAAATACCCAATATAGCACAATTGTATTTCATATGTATTTGTAGCCGAAACATTGTAGCATTCACACTGAGTCTATTATATATTTAATTTTTATATCTTGTTACAAAGTAAAAGTTTGAGGAGCATAAGTAGAAGTGGCAAAAATTTTCATTTAAGGGCTTAGAATGTAGTTTTAAAGCTCCACACGCAATTGAAGGTACTAATGCCCTACTCTGCTAACATGTATTCTTTGCTACTATTACAATGAATCCATGAAATTAAATGGACACTTTACAAATAAACATGCTAATATAATATTATATGTATATTTATTATTTCCCATATTTATTAGAAATATTGAAGCAATGTTATTCTCTCTACTCTGATTTAAAAGTCTTCTAATCATGATAGTGCTCTCATTTATTGTGCTATTTTTTGTTGAATAAGATGAATGATAAGAAAAAGTTGTAAACCACGTATTAGAGAATAATTAATCTTACTTGCTGCACAATACATTAGTAGCGTGGTGATGGAAGGAAATCTAAATGAAATAATTCATTCTATTCCATTGAACAATGATATGGTTTCACGAAGAATCAATGGAATAGTGAAAATGTTGAAAATCAGCTGTGTAATGAACTGCAGCGAAGCAAATTTTCATTATAAGTAGATGCAATCACACTGCGTGATAATGAAGATTGACTACTTGCATCTGTAATCTTCCTAAGAAAGGAAAAGTTGTGGAGAAAAAGATGATTCTAGCATTTATGACAGTTACTCAATAGAGTTTTTCAATTAAAGAAATCTTTAAGTGATATTTATTAGAAATGTATTTATTTTTCTAGTTACTGTGCATCAGAAGAAATACCAGTTATGGTGGCCGGCAGCATGGATGCTGGTCATCAGAAAAAATACTCGAGTGTTTTTAAGAATTCATTATGTTATTTATCAGCAACATTTAGACACTAAGAATCATAGAGAAAAATAAAAAACACATCAAATAGAATTACCAATACCACTAATATATTAAAAGTAATTTCTCAAAAAATAAATTTTGTCTTAGGCTATGAAACAAGGCTAAAAAATTATTAGCATTTTAGCCTGCTATTAGAAGCAATATGGATTTCAAAAGAATTGTTTAAAAATATTTATTCATTTTGAAATAATTGTAGGATTTTTTGATTCATTTATTGAAAAAGTCAATATTAGAAATAAAATATTGCTAAATTTTATATTATATTTTAGGTATATGTGTAAAGTTAAATGAATATGTTTTATCTAAAAGGAAATAAAATTCATCCTATTAAAGTGAAGACATTTTTATAGAATTTATCAATTATGTTAATTTTTAAATCTTACTTGTTCTCCAATGGTTGTCAGTTCCCATCTTTTCAGTTTCTAGATAAAGAAAGGCTGAAAGTTACTGATTTACAAATGTATTGCTCTTTGTGATACTATTAAATTATATAATTAATAGATTAAAATATTTGTCTGAATTTACATGATCAAATGAGTGATTAATACATTTGAAGCAGATGTAGGATACGCTAGCTAAAATTTAAGAAGAGTTAGTTGAACTACATCATAGTTTAATCACTGTAATAATAAAATATTTTAGATATAGTTAAAATTTCTATACACACTTCTTTTAGCATTTAGCATTAAGCTACCTTTATTTTCATTTCACTTCTAAACATATTATTTCAAATTGGTTTTGTTGAAGCGTGCAATTACAACAAAAGCATTAAAATAAGCAGCAATTATAGATTAGAGGAAATTTGAGTCTCATTTTAGAAGACAGATTGAGAACCTGGTTCTTTTCTGTGTGAGGGAGAATTTTCCTATATGGAAGAGTTCTTGGCTGTTTTTGAGTGAGAATTTGATCTCTGATTCTTTCTGTTCAGTGAAACTCCTCCCTGCTCATTTCTGATTAAGCAAGAATTTTCCTGGAAGGATGTTTTCTTCGCGCTTATTGAGTGGGGATTAAATACGTGACTCTTTCTGTGGAGTAAGTCTCCTCCTGACTTTCTTCTGTTGAGCAGGAATCTTTCCAGTTCTTTAGTGAGGCCTGTTTTCTTTATTTAAATCCCAGTCTAATCCTACAGGTAATTCTCACTCCACCTTGCAGGCTCCTTCCTCCTTCCCTGCTGACTGACTGTTCCACTACTGTGGTACTAATTTGGGCCAATAACCCCCAAATGGAAAAATTTGACAAAGGATAATTTGCAACTTCATGGCCTCTGGGAAATTTGAGATCTTCCCAAACTAGCTCATCTAAGACTTCTCCCTTCCCCTGTTCCCTCTTACTCCTTTTTACTATTTCCAATCTTTCCTTCAGCTCCCTTGAATCCTTCAGTCTTCCCAACATCAAACCATGTATCTCCCTCATCCCTTACTAACCCCTGCTACCAGACTTTATCTTCCTACTCTTGCTCCTCAACTCCCTGTGGTAACACAAGATTGCCCATGGGGGTGCTTGAAGGGCTCAGGGATTCCAAGAGCAAACTCCTGAGGCTGAAAAAGATAATTGGAGACAGGCTGGCTGTTTAATCCACTCAGATGGGCTTTGGAGACACCTAGACAGCTGCTTGGTCTTTCATTGGTCCCTAACCCATAAGATTCCACATCAGAGAAAAGACCGTCTTAAAGGTCTCCTCTCTAAGTATTGGTGGCTGTGTGTCATATTGAGCAGGCAACCTCAAATTGTTGCTTTTGAGAGAAACACAATTCTGGTAAAAATATAAAGATGGAACAGAAACAAGAGCTAGCTCTCTTTTTTTTTTCAATTATTTTATTGAGATCATAATGATTTATAACTATGTAAATTTCAGGTATACATTATTATTTATCAGTTTCTATATAGACTCAATCGTGCTCACCACCAATAGTCTAATTTTTATCTGTCACCATATATGTGTGCCCTTTTACCCCTTTCACCCACCCCACCCCCCAACCTCCTTGGGAGCCCTCTGGTAACCACTAGTCTGTTCTGTTTATCCATGTGTTGATCTTCCACATATGAGTGAAATCATGCAGTGATTGCCTTTCTCTGTCTGGCTTATTTCACTTAACATTACATCCTCAAGGTCCATCCATGTTGTTGCAAATGGGATGGTTTTGTCACTTTTTATGGCTGAGTAGTATTCCATTGTATATATATACCACATCTTCTTTACCCATTCATCAGTCGATGGGCACTTGGGTTGCTTCCATGCCCTGGCTATTGTGAATAATGCTGTGATGAACATAGGGATGCATAAGTCTCTTTGAATTGTTGATTTCAAGTTCTTTGGATAAATACCCAGTAGTAAGATAGCTGGGTCATAAGGCATTTCTATTTTTAATTTTTTGAGAAATCTCCATACTGTTTTCCATAGTAGCTGTAACAGTTTGCATTCCCAACAGCAGTGTATGAGGGTTGCCTTTTATCCACATCCTCTCCAACATTTGTTATTTTTTGTCTTGGTAATTATAGCCATTCTGACAGGTGTAAGTTGATATCTCATTGTAGTTTTGATTTGCATTTCCCTAATAATTAGTGACGTTGAGCATCTTTTCATGTGTCTGTTGGCCTTCTGTATATCTTCTTTGGAAAAATGTATGTTCATATCCTCTGCCCATTTTTTGATTGGATTGTTTGTTTTTTTTGTTGTTGACATGAATGAGTTCTTTATGTAGTTTGGAGATTAACCCCTTGTCGGATATATGATTTGTAAATGTTTTCTCCCAGTTGGTGGGTTGTCTTTTCATTTTATTCATGGTTTTCTTTGCCTTACAGAAGCTTTTTAGTCTCATGTAGTCCCATTTTTTTTTTATTTTTTCTTTTGTTTCCCTTGCCTGAGTAGACATGGTATTTGAAAAGATGCTGCTAAGACAATGTCAAAGAGCGTACTGCCTATATTTTCTTCTAGGAGTTTTATGGTTTTTGGTCTTACGTTCAAGTCTTTAATCCATTTTGAGCTAATTTTTGGGTATGGTGTAACATAATGCTCTACTTTCATTCCTTTGCACATGGCTGTCCAGTTTTCCCAACACCATTTATTGAAGAGACTTTCCTTTCTCTATTGTAGGTTCTTGGCTCCTTTGTCAAAGATTAGCTGTTCATAGATGTGTAGTTTTATTTCTGGGCTTTCAATCCTGTTCCATTGATCTGTGTGTCTGTTTTTGTATCAGTACCGTGCTGTTTTGATTACTAGAGCTTTGTAGTATATTTTGAAGTCAGGGATTCTGATGCCTCCAGCTTTGTTCTTTTTTCTCAGAATTGCTTTTGTGATTCAGGATCTTTTCTTGTTCCATATAAATTTTAGAATTCTTTGTTCTATTTCCATGAAGAATGTCGTTGGGATTCTGAGTGGGATTGCATTGAATTTGTAGATTGCTTTAGGTAATGTGGACATTTTAACTGTGTTTGTTCTTCCAATCTGTGAGCGAAAAATGTCTTTCCATTTCTTTATGTCTTCTTCGATGTCTTTCAATAATGTCTTATAGATTTCAGTGTATAGGTCTTTCATGTCTTTGGTTAAATTTATTCCTAGATATTTTCTTCTTTTTGTTGCTATTGTAAATAGGATTCTCTTCTTGAGTTCTCTTTCTGCTAGTTCATTATTAGTGTATAGAAATGCAACTGACTTTTGTAAGTTGATTTTGTACCCTGCAACTTTGCTGCAGTTGTTGATTATTTCTAATAGCTTTCTGGTGGATTCTTTAGGGTTTTCTATATATAGAATCATGTTGTCCACTACAAACAGCAAGAGTTTTATTTCTTCCTTTCCAATTTGGATACGTTTTATTTCTTTTTCTTACTTAATTGCTCTGGCCAAAGCCTCCAGTTCTATGTTGAATAGGAGTGGTGCGAGTGGGCACCTTTGTCTTGTTCCTGTTTTCAGAGGGAGGCTTTCAGTTTTTCACCATTAAGTATGATGTTGCCTGTGAGTTTGCAATATATGGCCTTTATTACATTGAGGTACTTTCCTTCTATACTTATTTTATTGAGAGTTTTTGTCATAAATGGATGTTGGATCTTGTCAAATGCTTTCTCTGCATCTATTGAGATTATCATGTGACTTCTTATTCCTCATTTTGTTAATGTGGTGTATGACATTGATTGATTTGCAGATGTTGGACCATCCTTGTGTGCCTGGTATAAATCCCACTTGATCATGGTGTATGATCCTTTAAATATATTGTGGTATTTGGTTGCCAATATTTTGTTGAGGATTTTTGCATCTATGTTCATCAGTGATATTGGCCTGTAATTTTCCTTCTCTGTGTTGTCCTTGCCTAGTTTACGTTTCAGGGTAATGTTGATCTCATAGAATGAGTTAGGAAGCATTCTGTCTTCTTCAATTCTTTGTAATAGTTTGAGAAAGACAGGTATTAAATCTTTTTTGAATTTTTGGTAGAATTCTTCAGAGATGCTATCTGGTCCTGGACTTTTGTTTTTTGGGAGGTTTTTGATTACTGTTTCAATCTCTTTACTTGTGATTGATCTACTCAGCTTCTCTATTTCTTCTTGATTTAGTTTTGGGAAGTTTTATGAGTCTAAGAATTTATCCATTTCTTCTAGGTTATCCAATTTGTTAGCATATAGTTTTCCATAGTATTCTCTTATAATCCTTCGTATGTTTGTGGTGTCTTGTAATTTCTC